>NC_037670.1:157949228-158252224 GCF_003255815.1 Theropithecus gelada
TCAAAAAAAAAAAAAAAAAAAAAAAAAAAAGAATGCGTTGCTCTGTGTAAAGTAAAAGTAAATAGACCTGAGGTGAGTAATAAGGTTTGTGAAATTTTAACATCTGTCTTGTCCCTTGAGAGGCCATTTTTGTTTACTTTCAGTTCTTGGTTATTATGAAGATTCATGAAATTGCTGGATATGTGAGCTGTATCTGCTCTTCAATTTGCTGGACAGTAATTGGACAGAGGAGAAAACTGGCTGTTCCATTGGGTAGTGTTTTCCTAGCACATTGTGGCTGGCTGGCTCAGGGCGCTGTATCATGCTTATTAATTTATGTATGTAGCGCGATACTTAACATTTATTGTTTGTTATATGCAGACATTGTTCTAGGTGCTTTACATGTATTAATGGTATTGATAAAATTTTGTTTCTATTGTGTAATCAATTTGATTAATTTAGTTCTAATATCCATCTTGTTGGAACATCTTTTTTTTTCTTTTGAGATGGGAGTCTCGCTCTGTTGCCCAGGCTGGAGTGCAGTGACACGATCTCGGCTCACTGCAAACTCCACCTCCTGGGTTCAAGGGATTCTCCTCCCTCGGCCTCCTGAGTAGCTGGGACTACAGGCGCGTGCCACTGTGCCTGGCTAATTTTGTATTTTTAGTAGAGACGGAGTTCACCGTGTTAGCCAGGATGGTCTTGATCTCCTGACCTCATGATCTGCCTTTCTTGGCCTTCCAAAGTTCTGGGATTACAGGCGTGAGCCACTGCACATGGCCTGGAACATCTTTATACTTAAAACAAGTAACTTTCCTTTTATCCATGTAATTTCTGATAAATCCACTCCTGGAATGAATGTTCTAGAAAATTTGGCAAAGAGGTGCCTTTGAGCAGCATCAGATAACCCCTTTAGTATCTAAATGATTGATGAGAGACTCCTTAATCTAGATTTAGATACTTTCCATACAGGCAGCAAGATGCACCAAAGTTCTTGAAAGGAGACTAGTGAAAATATAAACATTTGTGCAGAAGAATAGGTTAATATTTTTTGAGTCGGTTATATGGCACGGAAAGCCCAAGAAAAATCTGGACCCTGTAGGAGAATGTGAATTATTTTTGATCCAGTACTTTATGCCCATTACTATGATAAATGATATCATTTCATATAAGGGCATTTTAATCTGATGCATTAGACTAAGGAGAGTCAATGTTTTTGTTGCTACCACCACTTTAGTCTTTATTATTAATGAGAAGCTCAGATTGATAAAGTAATATTAAACTATAGTTCTTAATATATTAATGTCTAACAAATTTTTAGAGCACTTTTTTTGTATACATCTCTACAAGATAGTTTATTTTGTTTACTAGCTGCTCAACTTTTTTATATGTGTGGAATATGGATTTACTTGATTATTTTTAGACTATTATACTGAGAGAGGGATAGAGAACTGGACCAACATTGTTTGTGCAATTAGTTAATGCTGATGCACGGTGCAGTATATTGCAAGAACTTCAGGACATACTTTTTTAGGTGGGTTTGTAAAACCTTTATAGCTTCCAACCATGGAGGTTACTCCAATCAGTAGCCCAAGTGTGTATACACACACACACACAAACACACACACACACATATATATTACACATATATAATTATATGTGTAATTATATATAAATATATGCACATATATACATATATACACATGTGTATGTGTATTTTACATACACATATATACATATATACATATATATATATATAGAGAGAGAGAGAGATTAAGAGAGACTGTTTCATTCTGTTGCCCAGGCTGGACAACATTGTAGAATGTCACTACAAGGTCATAGCTTACTGCAGGGTGGAATTCCTGGGCTCAAATGATCCTCCCACCTGAGCCTTCCCAGTAGCTGGGTCTATAGGCAGCTTCCAACATGTCTGGCTAATTTTCAAATTTTTTGTAGTGGCGAGCTCTTGCTACATTGCCTAGGCTGGTCTCAAACTCCTGGCCTCAAACGATTATCCTGCCTTGGCCTCCCAAAGTGCCCGGATTCCAGAGGTGAGCCAGAGTTCCTGACTAGCACTTTTTTAAAAAATCAAATCAAGGTTTTACAGAAGTAAAAACAGATGCTTCACTATAGCCAGTTTCTAAAGAATTCACCAACAACGTCTCTTCTTACAGTTTATAGTCATTATCAAAATTGTGTACAAATGTATTGAAGAGCTTTATTGTCTGTAATTGTGGTTTCATCAATCTGAATAGAAAATTTGTCATCTAGTTGCTCTTCAATGTTAATTGACTTATTAGCTATATACTGCGAATTGAACCATTGCTCAATGGCAGTGCTTTAAGATACTGGAAGAGCCAGGCGCGGTAGCTCAAGCCTGTAATCCCAGCACTTTGGGAGGCCGAGACAGGCGGATCACGAGGTCAGGAGATCGAGACCATCCTGGCTAACACGGTGAAACCCCGTCTCTACTAAGAAATACAAAAAACTAGCCGGGCGAGGTGGCGGGCGCCTGTAGTCCCAGCTACTCAGGAGGCTGAGGCAGGAGAATGGCGTAAACCTGGGAGGCGGAGCTTGCAGTGAGCTGAGATCCGGCCACTGCACTCCAGCCTGGGCGACAGAGCAAGACTCCGTCTCAAAAAAAAAAAGATACTGGAAGAATATCGATGCATCACTATCGAAATTACAGTCTCTAAGGTGGGTAATATGACAGTCTTAGCAACTATATCACCACTACAAGGTTTGGGGGACTTTTGTTTAATTATTTTGCTTTTACATTTTAAAAAGCAGCTGTATGGAAATACTTACCGTACTATTCACATACCGTACTATTCACCCATTTCATATGTATAATTTAGTGGTTTTTAGGATGTTCACAAAGTATATAACCACACCACAGTCAATTTAAGGACATTTACATCATCCTTAAGAGAATTTCTGTACCTGTTAACAGTCACTGTCTCTTCTTTCTTTTCTCCTCTAATCCTAGGCAGACAAAAATTATTGTATCTCTAAAAGAATGTCTTTTCTGGACATTTCATGTAATGGAATCTTATAAGATGTGGTCTTTTGTGACTGGCTTCTTTCACTTAGGTTTTCAAGTTCATGCATGTGTGGCATTGGTCTCTACTTCATTGCTGAATACTATTCTGTTGTATGGACATTTTATATATCTCTTCATGAACTGTTGATGGACATTTGTATTTTTTCCAATTTTTGGGTACTATGAATAACATTCATGTGCAGGATTTTATATGCACATATTTTCATCCTGCTTGGGTAAACACCTAGAAGTGGAAAGTCTGGATCATATGGTCATTCGGGGTTTATTCTTTGGGGAAACTGAGAAGCTAGCTGCTCTTTTTTTTTTTTTTTTTTTACAGAATTTATACCATTTATTTACAGTAGAAATAATTCAATTAAAATATTTTTGCTTTAGGCCATCATTTTCAAGGTGAGTTGTTTATTCTTCCCTCTTTGATGTGTGAACGTGTCCATTTGTGATGTAGATTAGTCATTACATCACAAATAGTACATGTAAATACACCATTTATGCACATCCACCTAAATCTATTCTTTCTAAAATGTATATATCTATTTAAGTATCCTTCTGATGCACCAAGGGACATAAGTATGCCATAACCATAATGATATTGATACTAATTTGGACAATGAGAGTAAATGGGTCCTTCACAGAGCAAAAGGAATTCTATACATTTATTTAAAAGACAATTATTTGATTTGTAAAAATAATATCAAGACAGTTGGAAGACATGTTTGAAACTGCATGGGAGGCAGTGTGATTAATAGAAAGTATAGGATTGGGAAGGAGGATTAGTTATGGCAGTTCCACAATGAGTCTGGAGAGAGAGTTTAAAGGCAGTATGCAGGGAATAACAGAAAAAGCAAGAAAAAGGTAGTGCCTGCTATTATCAATTGTCTGTTGAGATGGGAAAATGAAACCTACAAATCTATTAATCATTCGAAGATATTAACAAAGATAATATATAAGTTTTGTTCTCTTGAGTTCCTTACCCCGCTCCATGTGTGTTAGCTCATTTTCATGCTGCTGATAAAGACATACCTGAGACTGGGCAATTTACAAAACAAAGAGAGTTAGTGGACTCATAGTTCCACCTGGCTGGGGAGGCCTCACAATCATGGCCGAAGGTGAAAGGGACATCTCACATGGCCACAGATGAGAGAAGAGAGCTTGTGCAGGGAAACTGCCCTTTATGAAACCATCAGATCTTGCGAGACTTATTCACTATCATAAGAATAGCACGGGGAAGACCTGCCTCCATGATTCAATTACTTCCCACTGGATTCCTCCCACAACATGTGGTAATTGTGGGAGCTACAAGTCAGGGTGAGTTTTCAGATGAAGTTCCCAGTGTAAAGCAGACTGCCAAATCAATGGAAATGAATACCTGTCTCAGTTTCTATAGGAACCTACTGCATATGATCATTCAGTGTGGAAAGGATGTAGTCAGTAAATGGTGCTACGGAAATTTGGAAAAATCTCACAGATAATGTGTGGTTTAATTCACCTCACATTATCTGACAAAATTAATTACAGATAGATAAGTAGTAAAATATAACAAATGACACAAAAAGTTAGAAGGTAAAAGTAGATATTTAATGTTTGGATATACAAATACTTCTTGCGTAATAATAATGAAAGAACTTTAAGAGGAAATGATAACTTAATATTGCCACATAAAAATGTAAAACTTTTTATAATCCAAACATATAAAATTAAAAGCCAAAAAATTTAATTGAATAATGTTGCCAAAAATATGACAGAAAGGCTAAAGTTCTTACCAGATAAAATCCTCTTTTGGGTGAAAACCTGAGCATGTGTCTTATTCCTGTTCTTGCCACATTATTGTATAATTACTGTTTTTGTATCATTCTCACTTGGGGTGGGATATGTGTGTGTGTGTACCTTTCACATCTTGGTATTTTCAGGGACAAACACAAAGTGTAGTCCAAAAGGCATTTTGTAAATGTCTGAGTATGAACAAATTGGATTCTGGGGCTATTATTTTACTGAGGTCTGAAATGCTGACAAATGCATTTGTCAATCGATGAAGCAGATTTGAGAAGGGGGTAGAAAAATGTTCAGTTAAGTTACTGTGCAAATGCAGCATACGTTAACTTTCTTGGTGCAAAATATTTTAAAAGATGAAATATACATTCCAGTAAAATATTTGGTGGCTATTGAAGTCACATTACAAAATGCAGCTAGCACACATTGTTTATATGAATCAATTACAGGGAGATCTTTATGGTGCGGTTTTTAATTTTCCCTCCTTCCAGTTGCTGAAGCTCTACCTTAATTCCTCCTGTCTTAATTTTCCCACCCCCATTCTCTTTACCTGTTTTTTCCTCTATTCTCCCTTTCTTTCTTTTCCTTTCTCTATTGCCTTCCCCACAACAGCTCGGTGAAAGAGTGAAGTTTTTGAGTTTCATTTATGCCTTTGCCTGTTTTGCCATAAAAATCAACCAAGGATACTTTCATATAGTACCAGTATGATGAGGGAAATAAGCTTTCACTGCAGAATGATTACTGTTGGTGATGATGTATAAAATAAAGGGAAGGATGTTATGTGGACTGTTGACCCTTCAGGGCTTATAAGTCCACATTACGTGGTCTGGATGGTAAACTGAGTGAGTTTAATATTAGCTACTGGAAATGACAGTGTTTATAAATTTTCAAAATGACATTTGTATCAGTCAGGCTTTAGCTTTTATTGTATTGAATACACTTACTATATTTTAATATTTTTCTAGAGCTGCTTTATGCTGTGGGAAACACTAGTTGGCAATTGAAAACCCTAGACATTAGATGATTTTTATTTTACGTTATCTTTTGTATTAGTTGTAATTATAAATTTCTGTTTGTAAGTCACTTCCCCAAAGCACAGGAGAAGAAAACAGATTTTTCTTCCATGATTTTCTCACTGAGGATAATTTGTCTTATCTACTTAAAAATACCTTCTTTTAAACAATAAAAGTGGCTCTAAGGCTGTTACTTTATAAAATCAGAAAGTATTTATTTGTTAACACTTATTTATTTCTGTAGCCTTTGAAATTTGTATTCTCCCCCGATGTATTTTAGCAAAATAGGAGAAATGAAGGATAACCTAGTTATTCTTAATATTGTTTTAATACCCTTCAAACTGGATATTAAAACAATCACAACCTCGTGTCTTTATAATCATCAGGTATGCTTGGATCTCTCTATAAGAGATATTCTTGAAATAGTACTTTATAAGCCAGATACACTCAAAGTGCTAAGGAACAGCTCACTGTTGAAAGATATAGTAAGAATTGAAAGGTATATATACTCTTTATTTTCAGATGAGATCATACGTATTCCAAACACCTGTGACCATACTTTGGAAAAACATGGCAGTAAACTATGACTTCAGTGTTACATGGACGTCCCCAAACTAATTTATAGGAAACTGGTAACCATTAATGTACTTCAATCCTTACTGAATTTAAAATATAGAGTCTGATTTAAAAGAACTAGCTGGTTATCTTCCATTTATTCTATGAGATTCTGAGCTTTAAACTTTTCTTTCTGGTCTGATCTTTTATTCTAAAATATCCTAAAAGTGGGTAGTCTCAAGCAATATGAAGCTGCGGGCACCTCATACCCATTAGCTAGACTTTTAACTGAGGGCAAATAATGGTTATCATTATACTATAGCTTTCAATGTATTTCTTACTGGCATCAGGCAACAGCAAACACTAGGTGGTGTGTTAAATGGCAGTGGTCAACTTGACTTGGTTCGGAAATGAAGTATTGCCCATGCCCTTCAAATGGGCTTGTACATGGTAAGAGTTAAAAACAAACCAGTTGGTCACGGTTTTTATATGGTCATATCAGAGATTCTTGGGAATGTAGGCTTCCATTTCATTCAAGTCACTCACAGAATGAAAGCATTTTAAATCTTGTGTATGCAAAAATCTTTCAAAGGGATATTTCTGAGACAGATTTTGTGCATTTAAAATGCTCTTCAACTGGAGGGAAAAAAAACCCTCTCTTCGAACAAAGGATTTTCTGTTTTCCATACTACTCTGTGCCGTATGCCATCCCGGTTTTTTAAAAATCTGCACACACAATTATGATTCAGTTGAAAACAAAGATAGTACCACTATAATTGTGCCCAATGAGCCCAAAATATTAAACTTTTATTTTCAAGTTTGGCTTTCATCACTCCCTCCCCCAATGTGCTATATATGATAATATATTATTTGTTATTCAGAAGAGGAAGAGTTCCATACAAAATGAATGACTTCAATTGCCTTATAAATAAAACATGGATAAATGTCTTGGTAAAATAAATTAAAGGAGCATTTGTATTTGATCACTCCATCATATTACTGTCTTTATCTACAAGCGGAAGAAGCTGTTGTGTATTTCCTGAAATTCATTATGTGCAAAGTCTATAATGGAGAAAAATCACTACTAAGTTATGGCTGAAACTCAAACAAATAACACGTATTATGCATCTCAGAGAGACTCAAACACATTAAAGGCACATTATCTTTTCTGAGAAAAGATAATGAAGGTCCACACCTGTAGTTTAGGGGTTTGTTTGTATGTTTGTTTTGGAAGAGGTTTAACTAGCTTTATGACTGGTATTCAACTCCACTTTCACTTCTTACAATTTGCTAAAATGTTTGAAGAGGACAAATATTGATGAAATACTTTGCTGATTTTGATTTATAAACAGGAGTCATGAAATAAATAACTCGCATCCAGTTTTTAAAAAAAACTGAACCCACACTATTATTATTATATTGTTAAAGTTACAAACATATATATGAAATAGAACTGAAATGGGGCTGGGTGTGGTGGCTCACACCTGTAAACCCAGCACTTTGGGAGACCGAGGCAGGCGGATCACAAGGTCAGCACATCGGGACCATCCTGGCTAACATGGTGAAACCATGTCTCTACTAAAAATACAAAAAAATTAGCCAGGCGTGGAGGCATGTGCCTGTAGTCCCAGCTACTTGGGAGGCTGAGGCAGGAGAATCGCTTGAACCCAGGAGGCAGAGGTTGCAGTCAGCCAAGATTGCGCCACTGCACTCCAGCCTGCTGACAGAGCGAGATCCCATCTCAAAAAAACAAAACAAAACAAAACAAAAACAAAAAGTAGATATAGATGATAATATTAAAGGGGGCAAAATTACAAAGGGACAATAACCTTAATACCACCCCTGTTAACTGGATTTTTCTTACATCAAACTGTAGTTCTTTTAAAATAATGTGTATTTAGCCGGGCCCAGTGGTTCATGCCTGTAATCCCAGCACTTTGGGAGGCTGAGGTGGGTGGACCACCTAAAGTCAGGAGTTCGAGACCAGCTTGGCCAACATGGTGAAACTCTGTCTCTACTGAAAATACAAAAATTAGCCGAGCATGGTGTTGGGGGCCTGTAATCCCAGCTGCTTGGGAGGCTGAGGTAGGAGAATCGTGTGAGCCTGGGAGGCGGAGGTTGCAGTGAGCTGAGATTGTGCCACTGCACTCTAGCCTGAGCTACAGGAACGAAATTCCATCTCCAAAAAATAAAATAAAATAAATAAATATGTGTATTTTAGTCATCCAGTTGATGGGCCTTCTATGTTGGTTAACTAAAGACTAGAGCATACGGTTAGAAACTTTCATCTGATTTATCCGAACATGGGATCTTCCTATGGTAAGTCTGCTGTTACTACACTCTGAGCAATAGATAAAGGAATAATAATAAAAAAATTTTGATTAAAAACTAGTTAGAATAAATTTCAAGTTGTGTAGAAGAGAAAAATTGTGTTTAGTTATAACAGTAGGTTTCAGTTCATTTTGCGATGCATGGAAAATTTGAATTACATTCAAAAAATGGCTGTAGTTGAAAGAGTTCTGTTCAGTAGGCCACTATATGAAGCCCTACAAAGCAGTCATCAGCATTCCCAAATAAAATACAACATTGATCTTCAAGAATCATTCTTGTTTTTAGCCAAAACTGTGTGTGAGGGTATGATATAGTGGGGAGATATTTACTGTTCATGCTCACTTCCTTTTTGTACTTGGTCAAACATCTTTGAATGTATCAGTCATTCTCGAACTTTGTTTGCATCAGAATCACCTGGAGGGCTTGTTAAAACACAGACTGCTGGGTACCATCCCCAGATTTCTGATTCATTAGGTCAAGAGTGGGACCCAATGATGTGCATTTCTAATTACCACACTTTGATAACCACTATATTGTCCATTTAATTTTTCCTAGCTGTAGTGAAGACTCACCTGATGATCTTTGGCTTAATGACAGATGGTATCTATGTGACATGATAGAACACCTCATCATATTAAAAACAAGAGGGAGCAGTTTCACAGTTGAAAGAAGGCGTATAATAAAACTAAATGGAGTTCTGAGCCTTGATCTCAGGAACATTCAAAGTCCTTTAGATTGGAGAGAGATTTCCTTATAGTCTTAGGAAATATAGAGGTCAATGAGATGTTAATATTTTTAATTGTCTGTGAAAGTTCTAATTTTACAAATAAACTTGAGTGCGACATCAGTGGTTGTGATTTTTGAATTTGGCAGTAGTGATTCCTTGATAGAAACCATAGAGATCTACAGCTATATATGTTCTTTCTGGTGGCTGATCATTGTATTCTCTTCAGATTGTTGTCACTGTCAGTTGGTTTCTGCAAACCTAAATTGGGAAGAGCCTTTCAAATTATCTTCTATGGCCTTTTATATGTTGATTCATTCAGATACCGAGTGACCATGTAATATTTTAAGTCAGCCAGGACATGTGAAAGTGCTCAGAGTGAGAGAGTATATGAGTACTCCTCATATCACCTGCTTAATTTTCTATAAACCTAAAACTGCTCGAAAATTTAAATTAATTAAAAAAAATGTACTCAGAGCCAACACATTTGTCTGAACAAAAGAAGAGATGAGAAAATGTACATAAGTTTGGAGAAGAAAGATCCTGAATGTGCAAGGGTTTTTTTCTTCTTCTTGTTAAATCTCTGTTCATTTATACATCCACACATCAACAGATGTATGATTTAGCATTTGCCCTACACCTCTGGCTCTAGGGATCATGGAGTTTTGTATATGGATACTCTGCTGCAGTGAACTCTGTCATTGTTCTGAACAGCTGGGAATGGAATAAAGCTCATTAAGACAGGAGATGTTATCCAAGCCTCCCCTGGCATCCTGAAGAGTAGTGAATATGTTTTGCTTCCTGAGATCTAAAGTATCCATTTCATTACCACCTAGTGTTCTCTTCCTTTTATTGAAAAACTCTATTGGCCCCATTGCCTCTTTGAATGATGTGCACAGTTTATGCCAGCTGTTCCTTTTCTTAATCCTTTCTCCTTCTTCTTTGCCTTTTTATTATGTTTATGGTGTGTGCTGTGCCTTGTATTTAAAAAAATAAAACCCTCGTGTAATTAGTGCATATCACTTGTTTGTGTAACCAGAAGAATATTAAGGACAGATTTTCACAATAAACCCCTATCATTCAGACATCCCTGTTCCCTTTGGTATAAAAAGCAACTTTGCTGGAGAGAGGGTTGCAAGTTTAAGTTTCTCATACTTATCAGGCGAGGGAGCTTATGATTTTTTATTTTGTATCAGGTGCTTAGTCCTATTACTTCATTCGATTGTAGCAATAAATCTATGAGACATAAAGATATAGGAGTTATTATCTCATTTTGTAGATGGGGCCCTAAGCATCAGAAAGATCTAAAACCCAATTAGTAAATTGTGAAGCAGGGATTCATATCTGTGTCTTTCTGGCTCCTTCATCTCTCTGTACTATGTATGCAACCTTTTACTGAGTTACATATAAATTTAGATGTCTGTATTCATTTTTTATGTGGCGTCATTGTTTGCTTATGTGGCATGATTATTTAGGACAAAAGAAAGATAAGAGGAACCATGTTAAAAATATTACTTTTATCCAAAGATTCAGATTTATATCTAGGTCATCATTTTTCTATTTGGAGAGTTTTTCAGGCTTTGCAAATGAAATAGGCAGGGATGTTCAGGAATAGCAACCAACCAGGTGCTTTCTTTGTAACTGGAGAGAAGAAAATATCAACCTCTCCGCTAATGTGTATTGGGAGTTTACTATGTGCCAGACACATACATGCGTTATTTTATTTAATCCTCTAGGTGGTGTAAGAGTAGATGTAGAAAATGAGGTCCAAAGCATTTAAATAATATGCCCAAGGTCACATAGCCTGCAAGCGTACAGCTGGGGCTAGCGCTGCCATCTGATTCCAGAGCTCGAGCTCTCAATCACTACGCTACACTGCCAAGGAATGGCAGTTTCAGAGGTGGAAGTGGTGTGACATAGTAACCTAGAAAAAGAGAGGTAAGTTATTTGAACACCTGGACATTTTCTTTTTCCATCAAACAGGAAGAAATATTGAGAAAATGGATATACAGTCGTGTATCACTTAATGATGGAGACATACTCCCAGAAGTGTGTTACTAGTCATTTTCATAGTTGTGCAAACATCATAGAGTGCAGTTACACAAACCCAGATGGCATAGCCTACTACACACGTAGGCTACATGGTTTGGCCTGTTGCTCCTAGACTACACACCTGTACAGCATGTTACTGTACTGAATAGGGTCTTTGTAACATAGTGGTATTTGTGTATATAAACATAGAAAAGGTACAGTAAAAATACCATAATCCCATGGAACCATCATTGTATATACAGTGTGATGTTGATGGAAATGTTGTTGTGCGGCATACAACTATACATTTATCCATCCTTAAATGTTAATCTCCTAAAGAGAAATGAAAGCACATGTAGAGTTACTTGGCAACTTTCTATTAATCCAAGAAAGTTAGTTATGTGATTTCTAAATCACTCTTGTTGGGTACAAGTGGAATCTAGGGGTTTTGAGAGTAAAAAAGGAAAGTTAAAGCAGTGGCAGAGAAAGGCTAGATGGGTTTGGCACATATTCAGCTTTGTCAAAGGAAATATGAAGGATTCTAGTTCACTTTACATGCCAAGGCATCTGTGATGATGGAGAGAGTGATGTCACATGCTTTGGCAAATTAACTGCTTAGCCTTGAATGTAGTCAAGGGGCTTGTCCTACTCTTTTTTTCTAGTTAAAGTGTATCTAAGGTTGGCCTTTCTGACATCATGGCCAGACTCATAGAGGCAGGACTTAATGGAAGCTAAAATCATTAGTATACATATACATACAAATACTTCTTAAGATACGTATTTTCTGTAAGGAATCCAAACGGTAGGAAAAGGATAAAATGAAGTTTTTAGTAAGGAATATATTTTAATGGAAATAATATTATAGTACCCATTATTATTCATTTCCTTTAAAATATAGATGATATTATCTTTATAAGAGATGGTGTCTTTATTTTATTGACTATAAATGTACTTGTGAAATCTTTCCTAAGTTAACTCTTGAAACATAGATTCTAACACTGCTATTGCACAGAACCCAACCATCCAAGTTGGAGAGTGTCTGTGCTGCTTTAATTAGTTCTGATATAATAAACCATTTCATGTTTAGCATTTTAGATTTATAATATGGTCTAGTTGGCTTCTAACTACAGATCATTGACTGAATTTATATCCAATTTTAAAATTTTGACAAGTAGGTGAAAACTGGAGGAGCAACAAAGGAACATTTTAGTAAAACCAAGAAAGACTTGTCTTTAGTCAGGGACTGTGGCACTACCACTTATTTGAGACCCAGGCAAGACTTGCGAGCAGATTTACCTAAGTCAAGGTTCAAAGTTAGGAAGAAAAAAGACATGAGAAAAGTTCTTCATACGTGAAAAGTATAGTAGTCCTTAGGTACATAAATCCTCCTTGGATTTGTGATTGAGAATTCAGTTGTACTGCTTCTTTGCAGTGAACCTTACTTTTAATAATGTGATAGCTTTTTTATTTTCAAAAAATCTTCCTTTAGAATTGTTTTTAGAAATTAGTTTTGGGGACTAGAGGCCTGGTAGACCTACAAGCACAGATTGAATATCCCATATCCAAAATGCTTTGGACCAGAAGCGTTTGGGATTTGGACTTTTTCAGATTCTGGAATATTTGCGTATACATAATGAGATACCTTGGGAGTGTAACCCAAGTCTAAACATGAAATTCATTTGTTTTTATATACGTAGCCTGAAGAAAGTTTTATACAATATTTTAAGTAATTTTATACATGAAATGAGATTTATGTTAAGTACTTGGGTAGAATTTTCTACTTGTGGTGTCGTAATGATGCTCAAAAAGTTTTGGATTTTGGAGCACTTTAGATTTTGAATTTTTTGATAAGGAATATTCAACCTGTACCCAATACTTACTATTTCTAATGTTGGTGAAGCCAGTAATTCCAAAAATATTCTAAACCTCTTCTTTCTTCATTAGCTTGAACTTAACTCTTTTATTGTCATTCATCAATATATGACCCATCATTTAGTAATCTTTTAGAAACATGAAAGGAGGGATGGGCTCAAAAAGACAAGAATTATAATAAATTTCTTCAGTGAAACTCCTCTTAGGAAATGAGTATTAATTGCACTCTTCCACTGTAAACAGGAGCAGAGTAACCACACCGGTCAAGAGCTGGTGCTTAGTTTTATAGGTAATTTGTTTTCCTGGGTGCCAAGTGCTTTTTATATACGGTGCTATGGTCATAACTGAATGACCAAGAAATGAAGCATAATGCTAAAAGAAAACATAGTTCTAGGAGAGAGCCCTTTTAATACCTGTTTCTTCTAGAAGTGAATAGGACTTTGGTGTGGGCAGTTTAAAAGTTGGCCACATCAGGCTTTAAGATTGGAATCCGTGTTTGATTTTGAATCTTAGCCCAAGAAAAATAAATGAATTATTTTCTCCAGTATAAATTTGTTTGGAGGTGTCAGTAATTGACTTATTTAGCAGCAATAAAGCAATTCAGATAATTTTAGAAAATTTATTTTTGAAGAAGAGTTCTAATGAAGGATAATTTAAACAATTATGCATGAGAAATAACGATTTACTAAACAGGAAATAGGGTTACTGTAGATGGTTAAAGTTTAAAACTAGAGATTTGCTTTGAATGTAGTGTTTTCTTTGAGATTTCAGGGTGAAAATTGCATGGCTGGAGCATGACCCAGAAACAGCGCTGTCATTGATTGCCACTGGGAATACAGTAATTGAAGATTTGCCTGTGTTGATTGACTTTCAGTATCTGATTACAGAAGCTCTGAGCAATGTATCTTGTTCTTTCATCTCCTTTGTTGTCTCCTTTCAGAAATGCTTGTAAAATGTGTCTGGTTTATCTATAGATTTTTGGATTCTTAGAAGGCCACTTAACCATTTCTGTTAGTATTTAACAGTTCAATCAATTTGAATAGTAATGAAGAAAACCTGAATTAAAATGTACTAGGATTCTGAGATTGTTATTTCTGGTATATAATAAACTTTTCTAATTTGTTCTTTGTAGAACCTCATCTCTATAAATGTTTGTGTTGAAATGCTTTTTGGTCTTAAGTGATGGAATGACGGCCTATGCCAGGACATCGTAGCTTGTGGATGCCTACTCTTTTCAGATGACTCGGTGGTGCAGGTTAATATTTTGAGTAAATCTTTAGGAATTAAATTCAGTACTGTCAACAATGAGAATCTGGCCAGTTTATGTAGAGCTTAACAGAGGCAGAATGTATTAGTGGACTTTAGTTTTTTTTTTTTTTTTTTTTTTTTTGAGACGGAGTCCCGCTCTGCCGCCCAGGCTGGAGTGCAGTGGCCGGATCTCAGCTCACTGCAAGCTCCGCCTCCCGGGTTTATGCCATTCTCCTGCCTCAGCCTCCCAAGTAGCTGGGACTACAGGCGCCCGCCACCTCGCCCGGCTAGTTTTTTGTATTTTTCAGTAGAGACGGGGTTTCCGCGTGTTAGCCAGGATGGTCTCGATCTCCTGACCTTGTGATCCGCCCGTCTCGGCCTTCCAAAGTGCTGGGATTACAGGCTTGAGCCACCGCGCCCGGCCGGACTTTAGTTTTTTTAAAAAAGGGACATTGATATCATACGCTATTCTATACCTAGCTCTAGGGATAGCGTGTACAGTATGGATTATTTATGGTCCACTCCTGGCCACAGGTCTTCTGTGTTACCTTTAAAAAGCTATGGTAGTGCCATGGCTGGCTGTGCCATCTCTGTATGGATTTTCTGTTTATTTGTTTTATAATTTTGTTTTATAGAAACTATAGTATGATGTCAGAAACTGGGTGGATTAAGTACAGTATGTTGGAAAAGAGAAATGTGTTACCTGCTTGACGGGAGTACAGTTTGACGCTTCTGTTTCCCTGATGTGCTAATCTAATGATTTGGCCTTGATGGTATGGGAGTAGCTGGTGAGAAAAAGGAAGGGAAGGAAGATGAGGTAATTGTCCTGAATTGTCCTTGGATAAAAGATCTTTGCAAATGATCTTCAAGTCTTTGCAAATGATAAAATGGGAGAAGTTCACATGGCATTTGAGAATACCTCTTCTAAATTACTCAGTTTAGGTCAGAGAATTTTGTTTCAGCTCACGTAAGAACTTGTTTCTAGTGTTCCCTGTGTTTTCATAATCAAACCGTAGCCTCTGCCTTTTGACGTTTTGTTTTGCTCAGCACTTTGGTTCTGTGTATTCACGTTTTTGTTGCCATTTTTGATTTAGTGTAGGATTTGATTAATGACTGCATACATTTTAAACGATGTCACATTGAAATGTACATTTGCTCAGATTTATGTATAATCAGTAAACAGATGTTTTTGTTCTTTCTGTTTTCGAGATGCATGTTTGGTTGTAGTTGTTTCCATTTTGTCGTAGGTTGAAGATCCTTAGCTAATTTCAGTCAGCCCTGAGCTGTCATTCCTGTTCATCACTGTCACATCAACATCGTTCCTGTTCATCACTGTCACATTAGCAGCAAATCTGAACTTGCTGATTAGTAAAGTGGATGGAAATCACAGCTCTGTGTGTGTCCAAATAGCTACTCATCAGCAAAGCTTGTGATGGGGCCTGATGGTTTAATGCAGGCCGTAATCAAGGGCTAGGAAATATTTTCTCTGCAGTTTAACCTGGCAGTATTGAATTACATTAACATGTATATACACTTGCATACACATACACAGTAGTGTTATATCAGTGTTCAAAGTCAATCAGGCCAAATCAAACAAAAGAAGGAAATAGATTTTGAAGATGACTTTTCTTGTGATTTTAGTCAGCAAACTTAAATAGCACATTTTCCTTTGGTCTCATTGATTTCCTCATATCCAGCTGAAGAACTGCCTGATTAATAATATACTGTCTTTGGTGACATGGACTGAAAAAGTATGGGGTAAATGGGGTGAATTTTATGTTTGGAGCTGTTATTATCCCATGTGGTATCTGTTGCTTACTTCTCAGTGGTACTCGTATAGATGTGTCAACAGATTTGAAGTTTTGTGCCTATGAGGCAGAATACTTAAAAGGTCATGAGAGTCATTACTTGGAGACGAGATGGGCCCTCATATTGTGCTCACAATATCTCTGCGTGAGCACATGGAACAACCATATTTTATTTTTTGAAAACAACCTTTTTGAGTGTCAAATGCTTATCAGTTGAGAGCCCACTGTAAAACTGAATGTCTTTGTGGCACTTGACTTTTGAGATGATGTTTTTATAATGCCTCTTTGTGGGAGGTTAAGAGTCATTATCCTGATTTTACTCATGAAGTTCTGAGCAGGTAAGTGAGTTGTCCAAAGTTACCCTCCCTGTAAGTAAAAGCCAGACCTTGAATGCAGCCCTTCTGACTCCAGCTACAGTAATTTTGTCTTTCAGCCATTAACAGTTGCCTTGTTTATGTGGCTAACATGATGCTAGATAATTATGAGAAGAATTTCATTTAAAAGAATTTCTCATACCTGGAAATTTACAATCATACCTGAATGACCATGGCCGCGTGAATCCTAACTTCAGTCAAGATAAGCAGTAATATTGGAAATACTGTAGAAAGCAAGGATGGCATCACAGTGTCTACCAGCATTCTGTGGGAGGATTATAGGATTTGCATGCAGACCAAGGGCAGCTTGGGTAATCAGAACTCTGGTACTGTTTTATGGAAAGCAATTTAATGCATGTTTTTAAAGCAATATCAACTCTTTTATATGATTAAAAATGGTTTCTAGCTTATACATTTTAATTTTCTTTTATAGATTTCAGCCCTGGAATTATGCATATCTATCTTCCAAACGTGTCATTTTCTTCCTCTCAAGGCTAGTGGTACACGTTTAAGTATTTCTAGCATATATTTTGTTGCTGTTATAAACTCGAATAAGCATCTTCATTTTCTTCCAAGATTTCTGTCACTATCGCATCATCTTTGTCTTTTCTGATGGCTCACATTAATGCAGGCAGTGCTAACACATTTGTTTCTTTTGTCTTTTATGACAGTCTGAGTTTTAAAACTTCACTTTTATTCTGAGTTTAGTAGTTTTTGTTCAGAAATAGAACTTTGAGGCAGCAGCATCAGGTAATGGAAAAAGTGTAGGCTTTTGAGACAAAGACCCGAATTTGGATTTTTGCTGTTCCACTTACTAGCTTTATTGAATTACTCAAATACTCCCAGTCACACCCAATCCTGTTAGTAAAATAGGGGTTAGTTGTGCTGTTGTGAGGATTTGATAGGGCAGCCTGAGAGAAATGCCTACCGTGGTCCCTTACTCAGAATAAATGTTCAACAAATTACAATTCTCCTTTATATGCAGTACTGTTTCTCATGCTTTTTAATTAGATATTTTGCTCCCTCTGTTCGCCTCTCCCTCCTCCTCTTTTTCTCCTTCTCTCTCAGTTTACAGCCCCAAATTCTTATGAGATCACGCACATCCACTTTGAAGTTTACTTTGACCATGCTCTGATCATACGAATAGTTTCCAGCCAGCCTTCTTCAAAATATTCTTGGTAGCAATTTTTATCACACTGCTTTTTTCCATTGTCTTTTTCCAGACAATGATACCCATTGTCTCCCCCGTTATCTATTTTATCTGTTCTTGTTTCCTTTTTTGTCAGTCCATTTTAAAAAAAAATTTTTTTTTGAGACGGAGTCTCGCTCTGTCACCCAGGCTGGAGTGCAGTGGCATGATCTTGGCTCACTGAAAGCTCCGCCTCCCGGATTCACGCCATCCTCCTGCCTCAGTCTCCTGAGTAGCTGAGACTACAGGCGCCTGCCACCACGCCTGGCTATTTTTTTGTATTTTTAGTAGAGACAGGGTTTCACCGTGTTCTCCAGGATGGTCTCGATCTCCTGACCTCGTGATCCACCCGCCTCGGCCTCCCAAAGTGCTGGGATTACAGGCATGAGCCACCGTTCCTGGCCTCTTGTCAGTCCATTTTAAAGGCCTCCTTATCTAGTTGACAGGCTTCCTTTATCCTGGCTATAGGAGTAGGTTTGGTTGTGAATAACAGAGACTCAGCGTAATAGTGATATCACAAGACAGAACTTTATTTCTCACATAAAAGTGTGGGAGTCAAGTGCTTGTGTGGGGACTTTGATCTGTGAAGTCCTCAAGGACCCAGGCTCTTTCTATCTTAATGCTTCACCACATGCATGCTCCATTCCTAAGGTCCCCTCCTGGTCCAAGGTGGATACTTGAACTCTTACTGTTGTATCTACATATTAGGCAGCAGGAAATAGATGGGGCAAAAGTAAGACATATCCTTCTCTTTGGAAGTTGCCCACACTGACTTCCTCTTACATTTGGCCAGAACTGTATTACATGACTATGTCTAGATACAGCAAAGACTCAGAAATGTATCCTGTTTCAATTATCCACATGCCTAAAAGAAGGAGATAATGGATTTTTGAGGACAACTGGCAGTGTCTGTCTTGCTGGTATGTGTGAGATGTGCCATATCCTTAGCCAAGGTTTCAGGAAATCAAATCCTCTAATTTCACACTGTAGATTTTTTTTTTTTTTTTTTTTTTTTTTTTTTTAAGATGAAGTCTCACTCTGTCGCCCAAGCTGGAGTTCAGTGGCGTGATTTCAACTCACTGCAACCTCTGCCTCCCAGGCTCAAGTGATTCTCATGCCTCAGCCTCCTGGGTAGTTGGGATTACAGCACCCCCACCACATCTGACTAATGTTTTTGTATTTTTAGTGGAGATGGGGTTTCAGAATATTGATCAACCTGGTTTTGAACTCCTGACCTCAAGGGATCTGCCTGCCTTGGCTTCCCAAAGTGCTGGGATTACAGGCATGAGCCACCACGCCCGACCTAATTTCACACTATATAGCTATCTATTGTTATCCCATGCTTTATCTTTCTAAGTCCACACTATCTATGGAAATAGAATACCACTTGTATTTTGTTCATTTTCTTGCCAAGAGAAAAGTGTTTCTTCTAGTCAGATTCTTTGTTTTCTCCTGAACCACCCACCATGGTCAGTGACTGTAGTCTTAGCAGGCAAATCTAGCAGAATGCCATATTGGATTTTTTCTCCCACATTCCTCTGAAAGTAGTCTAACATGGATTTTACTGTTGTTTTAAACCAAAATAATGGTAGTATAACACTCTTTCATTTATTTTTATCAAAACATCTGTGGAAATATATCAGTGTTCAAGTGTAATGAAAGAACATTTAACCAAACTGTATTGAAGATGGGATTGTAAAAAGGTTGTAAACATGTTGTAAACGTGTTGTAACGTGTTGTAACGGGTTGTAAACATGTTGATCACAGTAACACATATTTGTGGTTCATTTGTTTTATTTTATAAATAAATGTTTCCTTTCTTTAGTAGGAACAATTACAAGAGCTTTCCCTGGTTTTTTTTTTTTTTTTTTTCCATATACTTTCTTGTGACTGACAGGTATCTGAGGCCATAAGAGTATTTTTATTTTAAAGATGAGGCAACTGAGTTCAGAGGTTGGATAACTTGTCCAAGGCCCTGTAACAGGCAAGCAGCAGATCCCAGAATCAAACCCAGGTCGTTTGAACTCAAATTCACTTCCTTTTTCATGTGGCACACGAATGGGAAAATACGAGCATTCTTTTGCATATTATAGACTGAATTCTCAAAATTCTTTATTGCTTTTACTTCCGAATGGGTGGGTCATCCTTCATGGCAGAACCCTCATCTCTATACCGTATTATTCAGCTGGGATAGAATTATTTCCCTTTATTTCCTGTTAAATGGTTTCCTTTTCATCCATAGCTTGACAAACATCTCCTTTCTGGTTCTTAAAATATTTTACTCTTAGACCTTTCCCCCTTTCTTCTCTAATTGAATGCGTAATATTTTTTAACAGTCGTATATATGCTCTCAAGGTACTTTAAATCTCTTCAAGGACACATAATATATGTATGAAAAAGGATTGGTAGGAAAGGAGTGGCAACTCATGCCTCTAATCTCAGGACTATGGGAGGCTGAGGCTGGAGGATCCGTTGAGTCTGGGAGTGTGAGACCAACCTAGTCAACAAAGTGAGACCTTTGTTTCTACAAAAAATAAAAATAAAAAAATAAAAAACTCAGCCAGGTGAGGTAACATATGCCTGTACCCCCTAGATACCCGGGAGTCTGAGGGAGGAGAATCATTTGAGCCCAGGAGTTAGAGGCTGCAGTGAGCTGTGATCCTGCCACTGCACTGCAGCTTGGGCTACAGAGCAAGACGCTGTGCTAAGAAAGGAGAGGAGGAGGAGGAGGAGGAGGAGAGGAGGAGGAGGAGGAAAGGGGAGGAGGAGGAAAGGGGAGGAGGGGAGAAGGGGAGAAGGGAAGGAAAAGAAAATTGTCCTTGTGAAATTGCTGTGGAGGAGGTGGAGGAGGAGGAGGAGGAGGAAAGGGGAGGAGAGGAAAGGGGAGAAGGGGAGAAGGGAAGGAAAAGAAAATTGTCCTTGTGAAATTGCTGTGGAGGAGGTGGAGGAGGAGGAGGAGGAGGAGGAGGAGGCAGCGGCGGAGGTGGAGGAAAGGGGAGAAGGGGAGAAAGGGAGAAGGGGAGAAAGAGAAGGGGAGAAGGAGAAGGGAAGGAAAAGAAAATTGTCCCTGTAAAATTGCTGCCTTTTTTTTTTGTCTTAGTCTTCTTTATTGGTACGTTTTTAATATAAACTGCTGCTGATCTGTCATTCTCTATTCTGGAAATGTTTACTTCATTGTCTGTCTTTATCTTTTACCCAGGTATCTTGTATCTGTGGTATGCTTAAGCCTCTGCTCTACCTCATTGCTTCTAGAAAGAACAATTTTATACTTAGACACACACATGCATATGTCTAAATGGCAATATTACTATTGCCATTATATTACAGAGAGTGAGATAGAAGGCAGTGACAGAGTGTCCTGCCCTCCCTGGGAATGGACAGCGCAGCATTCTTTCTGTCCTACTTAAGCAACGTGAGGCTTTGATTCGGTATGAGACTTTTTTTTCTTGTATTGTCTTCTTTTTATTGTACTATTATTTTGTTGTCTGACAAAAACAGCCATCTCTCCTGTATCTCTTTTTGCCCTTAACCTTTTCTGCTGGGTTGGATTTTTTTCCTATTGCATAACTGCAATGTCTGAACCTTAAATTGAACTCAAATTATGAACTTTGAAATGAACTTCCTTTGGCAAGACTGATTTAACAGAGTTCTAGATCTCAGTTGCATTCAGTTCCATGTTGATTTAAGTAAAGACAGGCTTAGTACCTGTTAATTAAGAATAGGAAAGTTTGTTTGCCCCAGATATACATTCTCTCTAAAAGCTAACTATAAAATTGGTGTAGTAGCTTGGATGATTTAATGACTTGGAGATTTTTTTCCTTTTTTGTGTGTGACTTAGCAGTTTTTAAGTATAGGAAAGGAAATTATAATATGGTTTTATAAAAATGAAACCTGTTTCAAGATCCCATCATTAATGGGGCCTGAATTTTTTAGTTGGTCTTTGCAAAGGAGATCATTGCTCTGTGAAGTTTATGAATCCCTAGACCCGAGAATTTCTAACACTATCTTACTAAGGAAATGTATAGATGCTCTCCCAGAAGATTCTAAGGAGGCATGCCCTAGGGGCACATCTTCTGTAGAGGTAATGAGTTCACTGGAGGTAATCTCACAATCCCTTCTTGCTTGATGATTTTTTGATAATTCTATAATTCGAGTATGAAAAAAAAAATTACCACCAGCAACCTCTAAAACCTGGGAGCAGCAATTAGCTATTTCCTGGTAGTATTTTTGAGGACTTTAGAAGGAAGGCACTAGATAAACATAAGGCATTTTTTGTTATTACTGTTGCCATTACTTGTTATCATTTATGTAGCACCTGCTTCACTAATGCAGTTGCTTACAGGAGCTGCAATTTTACTCCTGATGGCTACTTTTTGTCATTATGTAATCTGTGGTAAACCACATACCATCTAAATGTTGCCACTGGATTTCTTTCTTCTTCAAACTCCAGCCCTGGAATACTGTTGCTGTTCTATTTGTCAATGAACCACTAATAGAAATTTCTTAGGAACATAGCATACTAGATGCCCAGGAAAAGAAAATATATTAAAAACCAGCATAACTCCACCTTATTACCCCATCATAGTTCTTATTACTTCAGAAAACTGTTAAAAGAACATTAATAAGTTTTCCATGCATGGCTTCATTTTTATAACCAATTGCTAAATTGCTAAGTTGCCGTTTTATTCACTTTCAAATTTACAAACAATTTCCAAGTCTGTGCTTTCATTTACTAATGCAAAGCTCTTTGCATATATATATGTATGTGTGTGTTTCCTGGTAAACTGTCATGCCTTCCTTATTCAATAGCTTTGGGTCTCTTATTCTGAAAGATTCCTGCCAGCAGTTATCAATTTGCATGTTATGGAACAACGTATTGACCTGATAGACTTTACCAGTTTTACTTGCAAAGCTAATAGCTTCCCATTATATGGTAGAGAAAGGCTTTGTTACACAGACACATTTATTAATTCTCTATTTACTGCTCCTCAAAAAACTAAAAAAAAATTTTTGTTTTGAAATTTGGAATCTTGATGTTTGGAATATTTTTACACAATGAATCGAAGCACTTCTTGCTAGCTCTTTCCCCTTTTTTGACATTATTAACAATTTTGTTTCTTTAATTCTAGGAAAAGGAAAGATTTTACATGAAGATACGCAATAATAAGGAAAACCATGGCACATCTCCTGAATAGTTATGTCTACATGAAATAATTTTTGAGACAGAATGTTTTTGAGTTATTTGTAATATAGTATCCTTCGGTTTAATTAAGCTAATTATAGTCATCATTTACCATTTTCATACTGAAAATGATTCCCCATATTTTTCAAACCATTTGGCAAATTATGCACTATGCAGGAAGTATCAGTTAGATATACCGTCTCTGAGAGCCTATGCCCAAATGGCCTTCAGCTTAATTTTTCATGTTTGAATATTGGTCACTGTTACCTATCCATTCTGGGGCACTGTGGTTAGAATCTCCCTGATAGCCTTAGAAACCGTTGGCTATAAACACTTGGGAATAATGATGCATGATTTCTCATTAAATAGTTGCCTCATAAATAACTACTTTCAAGCATGAATCATCTACCGAGGTATATTTGTTTTTATGTTATGTTACGTTACGTTACGTTACATTATGTTACGTTATTTTTTGAGAGAGCATCTCACTTTGTTGCCCAGGCTGGAGTACAGTGGTGTGATCATGGCTCACTGCAGCCTCAACCTCTGGGCACAAATGATCCTCCCATCTCAGCCTCACAAGTAGCTGGGACTACAGGCGGGCACCATCATGCATGGCTAATTTTTTGTGTTTTTTTTTTGTAGACATGGGGGTCTTGCTATGTTGCCTAAACTGGTCTTGACTCCTGGGCTCAAGTATATTTGCGTGTTGAAGGAAAACTCTTAGTGGATATTGGCCTCTATTTGGTAAATGAATAAGCAGAATAATAGATTTAAAAATTCTGGGTAATATTGGGACTAATTTTTGGGGAAAGAAGTTTTCCCCAGGCACTGTATCCTGTGTCATGAGTGAGGGGTGGGTGTCCAGTGAGGAATTCCAGCAGAGGCTGAAGTCTCATTTGTGGTGGTCATGCACTTTCGCTTTCTGGTAGATTCAAGGTTCCAGGGTTCTTGTTAGGAATCTTGCTTTAGGACACAGTATAAGTGCATTTTAAGAACTTATTTTAAAAATTATTTTGAAGCAATGTGTGTACAGGCCAACATCCTTGGCCTTCTGAAGATTCACTGAAAATTCAGCTGGCAAAAGGCACATTAATTGGAGAAAAGGCAGACAAATTTTGTCTAGTTTGTATGTGTGTGTGTGTGTGTGTGCCTTCAGAATGAAGACCCAAAGAAACAGAGGAAATTGTCCATTTTTATGTTTAGGTTCAACAAAGTATGGACAATCATGTAGAATTATGATTGGACAAAAGAACATGATCATAATTCTCACAGAAGGAGTGGGGAAATGCCGCAAGGCCTGTCCGTCTAGATTCTTCCTGGCCTCTCTGAGCATGCATGCCTGCCTTCTGGGTAGAGGGCAGGACCCTTTCTGGAACTGGGCGGGGGGAGTGGGGGCTCTTATGACCTATAGCGAAACAAGGTTTGTCAGATAAGTTCCTTTTGGCCAGTGTTTACATTGAAATGTGGAGAGAAAGTTAGGGTAATATTTTTAGGTTTTATGGCTGGCCTTGAGGTAAAGGTTCTGGCTTCTGTGACCAGCCTTGGGCAAGAGGGATTCTAGTTTCTGTGGGTAGCCTTGGGGGAGAATAGGACTGAGGAGGAGAGAAGATCAGAGAAAAACTTCAACTTCTGAGGCCACTTCTGAAGCCTTCATTTTGGGGGTAGTGTCTTCTGAGCTCCAATATATGTCACTTGGAGAAAGCCTACTTAAAGGTGTTCAGAAAATGATTTGAAATGGTTTGAAGCTGATCTAAGGAATGGCATTTAATTCTATGTTTGATTGTCAGTACCATTTTAGTTTTTCTTCTATGTAAAAAAAAAATTTGAATTTTTTTTTAGAATTGTTGGATTTAGAATAAAAACTTAGAGGTTATAAATATTAATAATATTAAGTGTGTTTAGACTAGAAATATGCTAATGGAGTGCCCTAAGATGACCACAGCTATCAAAAGAATGTTTTGCTTATTTTCAGTTATACCATAAACATAACAGCTTGAATATATTGAGAAACTTGAGCTTTTCAGATTTCTCCTTGAACTCTTGATTGGCTTTGCTGTTTGTTTTCTGGATGGTGTGGTAAAGGATTTAATACCCTTTGGTATTGATTTTAAAAGGTAATGAGAATTTTTTAAATATAATCCTTGCAAAATATACTTTGCGTGTAAATTGAGTGTCCTGACATAATCTCAATAGCCTAAGATTTTCCCCTAAGGCAAATTTTTAGGTTTCTATTCAATATTTATTTGAGCTAACTCAGGCATCGACGATATAATTTAATTAATTCTGTTTATTCCACCCAAGATCTTATCAGTTGATTTTCCCTAGTGTTGCGTCTCAGAGGAGTATTTTTATATTTTCATCTCTATGGTTATACTGTGGGCATTTTTTTCCCCTCATTTTACCTGGTCCCTTAATTCCATTTCTCCTGAGTTGCTGCTCCCTTGAACAGCCTCATCCATCCTTCATACAATAAGCTTTCATATATTTAATAACTATTATTAGGTTATCCTTATGCTGTCTTTTCTTCAGCCACAATAATCCCAGTTCCTTAAGCTTTATTTTTATCCTGCTTTTATCCAGCCTTTAATATTTTAGCAGCTTCTCCTAGATCTTCTTTAGAAAAGAGTAGTATGAGATTATAAAACGAACCTACTGCTAGCAGTGTGCTTGTCACTTCTCCTCTATAGCAGTCAAATTCTTTGAGATCCTCAAACTGAAGCATTCATGGGAACATTTATTATTGTTCAAATATGGCCATAAAAATCGACTTTGCAATCATACTGAGTCATCTTGACAGTGCTGTGAGTGACAGAAACTAATCTTATCTGCTGGCTAGCGTTTTAAAAATGATAAATGGACCCTCAGTCTTTAGTTTGCCTGTAAATGAAATTAGGTTTATCTTATTTCTTCCAGAAATAGCATTACTTAGAAAATTTTGAATTATTTCTTTCTGAACAAAGTTAAATGGCCAAGGCTAGGGGCTAAATTTTGATTATTATTACATACATATTTTTTTTTTTGCCTTTTATCAGCAAATAATGGTGCATTGGGAAAATTCAAGTACTAAGAAATCAGCATATATTTTCTAAACAGAACAAAGATTCTTCACCATCTATACTTGCAGCCGAACTGAGAAATATATGTTCAAAGTAAATTTTACTGAATATTTGTTCTTTGATTTTTTTTTCAGATCTAAAATAAAGTTCCAAATCTTGATAATCACAGCATGTTTAGGACTAATGTCTTCATTGTTTTATCTGTCTTCCTTTTAGTTGCCTAATCATTTAAAGATCAAATTAAATTGAAATCTAGTATAATTTCTGCTGGTAAAGTGACTTTTATAGTAATACTTCGCCATTTATTTGTTTTCTCAGTAGGAAACTGATTTACCTTACTTCCACATGTGTATCTGGTCTCTTTATTCTGAAATTGTCTTTTCTTTGTCAGTCAGGATCTAGGACTTCAGAACCTGTTTGTATCAGCTCCTATAAGAAACGAAATGAGGTCACCTAATGGTGTTGAATGCCTTTTTCTTCTGCATTTTAACTGACATTTTAGAACTCCAATACTGTCATTTTTTTTTCTTTCCTCTATTCTTGATCTCTAGGACCATGTTAGTAAGTTTGTTAGATATTTTGTCAAATGTGATTTTTAACCAAATCGAGGGAATTAAAGCAATAACCTTTTTATGTTCTGTTTCTAAAGCAAGAGGACATTGCTGTGTGGGTTGATTTTTTTGAAAAACCTTGTTGTCTTCCACTTGTAGGTTTCCTTCCCCTCCCCCCCCCCCTTTTTTTTTTTTTTTCCGGTCAGTGTATTTCAGGGCTCTTTGTATCTTGCACATGGAATAATATGAAAAGAAGATTTGAATGAATGGGAGGATAACTCTTCACTTTTTGTTTCAATTATTTCGTTTTAAAATTTCATTTCACTTTGGGCCTTTAAAAGCATGTGTGTGTGTACATGTGTGTGTGTGTGTGTATTTATGTGTTTAGTATTTGGAAATTTGTGAGGGATGAAAAGGTTACTTCAACAATTCCCTTGTCTATGTGGTAGCTGTTTCTCTGCCAAATACTCATAATGAGTTATTCTTTTCCTCCACCACTTTAGGTTCAAGATTCTTGCATTGTAGAAGAAAAAAGTATAGTAATGCCTCATTTGCTAGTATCATTAAGAAACGAAGTGTCTCTCAAAAGTTAATTTTCCAGATAACTAAATCCTACCTCTGGGAATCATACTAGCTCCTCCATATTTAGATGTTGAACAAGTTATAAATTTCACTGAACCTCCATTTCTTCTTTTCTAAAGATGGACATGTAATACCTATTTTAATGATTTGTTCAGAGGATGAAATAAGTGTAAAATGCCTAGAACCGCAAAAAACTTAGTATTTTTGAGATATCAAGAAAACTGGATACCTTATAGCCGATTGATAAATACTAGATTCTTTCCCTTTTCCCATTAAATGCGATATCTTGATTTAAATGATCTTTTTCTTATTTCTTCATACACTCATTGTCATAAAATCATTTAGATTTTACATTCACATTTTAAAAAATTTTCCTTTCTATATTTATTCCAGATTCTCCAGTTTACATTCTCTTTATCATTCACTTGAACCGTTTTAAGTGTTAAAGATTATTAAAAGCAATCTAGTTTGACTACTGTCCCAATAGTTGAATTCTATTTGCATCCTTTCTTCAAGTTACTTTGCAGTCTATATCTGTTGCTTAAATGTGCTGGTCCTAGTTTGACCCTGTCCAACCACAAAAAATGTCAGATCTCAGTCTCATGTGGCACCCTTCAATACATGAGGATGGTTGGCATGTTCTCACTGAGCCTCCCCTTTTCCAAATGAAAATCCCTACTTAAAACCAATTTATATTTTGGGGTTTGCAGTGCCTTGACACTGGGGTTGCTATATCCTGCTATTTCAGTTGGTTTAACTTGCTCTTGGATTGGAATGGATTCTAGTCTAGATATGATTTAACCAATCCAGAGGAGAGTGAGATGATTACTTCTCTTCTAGATACTTCTGTTAATGTAGCCTAATATCACTCTAGGTATGTTTTATAGCCAGTCACTCTGTTGATTCATAATAACTTCTAAGAATTCTTTCTTATGGCTACTGTTTTTGTACTATATATATTTTATTTTTTTTCAGATCAGATTTATTGAGATATAGTTTACATACAGCAAAATTTCACCCTTTTTATAATAGCTGGAAAACTTTTGTTTTTTTTGAGATGGAGTCTTGCTCTGTCACCCAGGCTGGAGTGCAGTGGCACAGTTTTGGTTCACTGCAGCCTCTTCCTCCTGGGCTCAAGTGATTCTCCTGCCTCCATAGCTGGGATTACAGGCATGTGCCACCACACCCAGCTAATTTTTGTATTTTTTGTTTGACATGAGGTTTACCATGTTGGCCAGGCTGGTCTCAAACTTCTCACCTCAAGCTACCTGCATGCGGCCTCCCAGTGTGCTGGGATTGCAGGAGTGAGCCACTTTACCCGGCCTTAGCTGGAAAACTTGAAGAGTTTTGACAAATGTATACAGTCAGATAACTATCACCAAAATTGAGATATAAATTGTTTCCTTCCTTTTCAAAAGTTCCCTAGTATCCTTTTGCAGCCAGTTCATTTCCCTACCCCCAGCCTCTGGCAACCTGATTCCTGTCCATATAATTTTGTATTTTGTAGATACCATTCTATTCTTATATGGTTGGCTTCTCTGCTCTGGTATAATACTTTATTTATTTAAAATTTCTTCATCTTAGTTTGGATACGTAGCTCTAGACTGTCAAGATATTTTTAATCCCAATTCTGTTTTTATTTTCTTCCCTATCTCATACCATGCATACATTTGATATGCATTTTAGCTGATCCTCCATGTTATTGGGGATAAAAGGCCAACCAAAGATAAGAGCCAAGGGGGAAAAAACCCCACAAAAATTCCTTATTTGACACTAGACAGCATTATCTAAGGTGACATTTATTCATTAATCATTCTCTTTTGATATTTTACTTTAATCCACTAAACTTTATTATTGTTCAATTTGTACTTATATAGGCATACTTTGGAGATATTCCAGGTTCAGTTCCAGAACACCAGAATAAAGTGAAAAATCACCATATACCAAGTCACATGAATTTTTTAGTTTCTCAGTGCATATAAAAGTTACCTTTACACTATACTGTAGTTTGTAAAGTGTGTGATAGCATTATGTCTGAAAAACAAAATATATATCTTAATTTATTGATAAGCTTTATTGATAAAAAGTACTGACGATCATCTGAGCCTTCAGCAAGTTGTCATCTTTTTGCTGGTGGCGGGTCTTGCCTTGATGTTGGTGGCTGCTAACTGATCGGGATGGTGGTTGTTGAATGTTGGGGTAACTGTGCCAGTTTCTGGAGATAAGGTAACAATGAAGCTTGCCCTATGGATTGACTCTTCCTCTTATGAAAAACTTCTCTGTAGCATGCAATGCTGTTTGATAGCATTTTACTCCCAGTACAACGTCTCTTAACATTGGAGTCAAGCCCCTCAAACGCTGTCACTGCTTTATCAATTAAGTTTATGTAATTCTAAATCCTTTGTTGTCATTTCAACAGTGTTCATAGCATCTTCAAGAGTAGATTACATCTCAAGAAGTCACCCTCTTTGCTTGACTATAAGAACTCCTCGCTCATTCAAGTTTTATCATGAGATTGTAGCAATTTCATCTTTAGGCTCCACTTCTAATTCGCTTGCTGTTTCAACCATATTTGCAGTTACTTCCTCCACTGGAGTCTTGAACCCCTCCGAATCATCGACGAGGTTTGGAACCAACTTCCAAACTCCCGTTAGTGTTGATATTTTGAACTCTTCCCATGAACCACAAATGTTTGTAATGGCATCTAGCATGGTGAATCCTTCCAAAAGGTTTTCAATTTACTTTGCCCAGATCCATCAGAAGAATCACTATTTATAGCAGCTATAGTCTTATGAAATGTGTTTTTTAAATAATAGGACTTAAGAATCCAAATGACTCCCTGATGCACGGGCTGCAGAACAGATGTTATATTAGCAGACATGAAAACAATCTCCTTGTTTTTGTGTCAACAGTGTTGACATTTCACTAGTGTTTACAGCATCTTCACCAGAGTAGATTCCATCTCAAGAAACCACTTTCTTTGCTCGACTGTAAGGACTCTTTGTCCATTCAAATTTTATCCTGAGATTGCAGCAATTTAGTCCATCTTTCAGCTCCACTTCTATTTATAGAGAACAAGCAGAGTAGATTTAGCATAATTCTTGGGGGCCCTAGGATTTTTAGAACGGTAAATGAGCATTAGCTTCAACTTTAAGTCACCAGTTGCATTAGCCTCTAACAAGAGAATCAGCCTGTCCTTTGAAGCTTTGAAGCCAGCCATTGACTTCTCCTCTCTAGCTCTGAAAAGTTCTAGATGGCATCTTTTTCCAATAGAAGGCTGTTTCATCACACTGAAAATCAATGCCTTCATCAATGTTCTTTGCTAGATCTTTTGAATAACTTGCTGTAGCTTCTACATTGGCACTTGCTGCTTCACCTTGCCCTTTTATGTTATATAGATGGCTTCTTTCCTTAAACCTAATGAACCGGTCTCTGTTAGCGTCAAGCTTTTCTTCTGCAGCTTTCTCACCTCTCTCACCCTTCATAGAACTGAAGAGAGTAGAGCCTTGTTCTGGATTAGGCGTTCGCTTAAGGGAATGTTTTGATTAGTTTGATCTTCTATCCAGACCACTAAAGCTTTCCTCGTATAAGAAATGAGGCTGTTTTACTTTCTTATCCTTTTTTCTTGGTTCACTAGAGTAGCACTTGTAATTTCCTTCAAGAACTTTTCTTTGCATTCACAACGTGGCTGTTTGGTACAAGAGGCCTGTCTTGGCTTTCCATGTGCCTTCCTCACTAAACTTAATTATTTCTAGCTTTTCATTAGTTAATTAATTAATACATTTTCTTGAGACAGAGTCTTGCTTTATCACCCAGGCCGGAGTGCAGTGGCATGATCTCAGCTCACGGTAACCTCCACCTCCCAGGTTCAAGTGATTCTCATGCCTCAGCCTCCTGAGTAGCTGGGATTACAGGCATGCGTCACCATTTTTGTATTTTTAGTAGAGATGGGTTTCACTGTGTCGTTAGGCTGGTCTCGAACTCCTGCCCTCAAGTGATCTGCCCGCCTTGGCCTCCCAAAGTGCTGGGATTACAGGCGTGAGCAACCATGCCCAGCCTCTAGCTTTTAAAATGAGAGACGTGTGACTTTTCCTTTCACTTGAACACTTAGAGGCCATTGTAGGGTTATTTATTTGTATATTTTACGAAATTGATCTATCTCTGTGAATTGGGAAGCTGGAGGAGTGAGAGAGAGATGAGGGAATGGCCAGTGAGTGGAGCAGTCAGAACGCACACATGCATTGATTAAGTTTGCAGTCTTGTATGAGTGTGGTTCGTGGTGCCCCAGTTACAGTAGTAACATCAAAGATCACCATGATAGATATAGTAATAATGAAAAAGTTCAAAATGTTGGAAGAATTATCAAAATGTGACATAGAGACACAAAGTGAACACAGGCTGTTGGAAAAATGGCACCTATAAACGTTCTGGGTACAGTGTTGCTACAAACCTTCAATTTGTAAAAAATGCAATAAAGCAAAGCATACTTCAAAAAACATGTGCTGGTACATGTGTTTTAACCAAGGACAGCACAAGAAATCTTGGCAGATGTCATGTTGAAATCTGGAGCATGCCTTTAAGCCTAGATTTCCGTTACATAAAAGTCTAGTAACCTTTTCTGGCTACTAATGTGACTTTGAAAGTATCATCTGGCACATTGTTTATTGAAATTCACATTTTTCTTTGTCATTTTTGTTCTTTCACATTTTTAAGTTTGAAATTTATGTGGCTGATACTTTCCATAACCATAAGTTGTACAAAACCAGTGGATTTTTGTTTCTCAGTTGACTATTTCTTATGAATGAAATCTTCTCTAAAGTATGTTTTTATATTTGAATTGAAGCCATGCTTTTTGTTACAAAGCCCTAGTTGCCTTCATTAGGTATTAAACAGCCCTACACTGGCAGGGAGAGGTGTTATGTAGTAAATCATTTATATTTACTAAATGAGCCCTCTGAGGGCAGGCACCATGTCTCTTTTGTGTACTAATGTGATCCCAGAATCAAGCACAATGCCTAGTACATAGTAGGGATTCTCAAATCAGAATCTCTAACTCTAGCCTAAACCTCTTTCATAGCCGAATGTACTGTATTCTGTTGTATTAAATATCAGGCCCTGTTTGCAGATGACATGATTGTATATTTAGAAAACCCCATCATCTCAGCCCAAAATCTCCTTAAGCTGATAAGCAACTTCAGCGAAGTCTCAGGATACAAAATCAATGTGCAAAAATCACAAGCATTCTTATACACCAGTAACAGACAAACAAAGAGCCAAATCAGGAATGAACTTCCATTCACAATTGCTTCAAAGAGAATAAAATACCTAGGAATCCAACTGACAAGGGATGTAAAGGACCTCTTCAAGGAGAACTACAAACCACTGCTCAGTGAAATAAAAGAGGACACAAACAAATGGAAGAACATACCATGCTCATGGATAGGAAGAATCAGTATCATGAAAATGGCCATACTGCCCAAGGTAATTTGTAGATTCAGTGCCATCCCCATCAAGCTACCAATGAGTTTCTTCACAGAATTGGAAAAAACTGCTTTTAAGTTCATATGGAAACAAAAAAGAGCCCGCATTGCCAAGACAATCCTAAGTCAAAAGAACAAAGCTGGAGGCATCATGCTACCTGACTTCAAACTATACTACAAGGCTACAGTAACCAAAACAGCATGGTACTGGTACCAAAACAGAGATATAGACCAACGGAACAGAACAGAGTCTTCAGAAATACCACACATCTACAGCCATCTGATCTTTGACACACCTGAGAAAAACAAGAAATGGGGAAAAGATTCCCTATTTAATAAATGGTGCTGGGAAAATTGGCTAGCCATAAGTAGAAAGCTGAAACTGGATCCTTTCCTTACTCCTTATATGAAAATTAATTCAAGATGGATTAGAGACTTAAATGTTAGACCTAATACCATAAAAACCCTAGAAGAAAACCTAGGTAATACCATTCAGGACATAGGTATGGGCAAGGACTTCATGTCTAAAACACCAAAAGCAACGGCAACAAAAGCCAAAATTGACAAATGGGATCTAATTAAACTAAAGAGCTTCTGCACAGCAGAAGAAACTACCATCAGAGTGAACAGGCAACCTACAGAATGGGAGAAAATGTTTGCAGTCTACTCATCTGACAAAGGGCTAATATCTAGAACCTACAAAGAACTCAAAACAAATTTACAAGAAAAAAACCAAATAACCCCATCAAAAAGTGGGCAAAGGATATGAACAGACATTTCTCAAAAGAAGACATTCATACAGCCAACAGACACATGAAAAAATGCTCATCATCACTGGCCATCAGAGAAATGCAAATCAAAACCACAATGAGATAGCATCTCACACCAGTTAGAATGGCAATCATTAAAAAGTCAGGAAACAGGCCGGGCGCGGTGGCTCAAGCCTGTAATCCCAGCACTTTGGGAGGCCGAGATGGGCGGATCACGAGGTCAGGAGATCGAGACCATCCTGGCTAACACGGTGAAACCCTGTCTCTACTAAGAAATACAAAAAATAGCCGGGCGAGGTGGCAGCGCCTGTAGTCCCAGCTACTCGGGAGGCTGAGGCCGGAGAATGGCGTGAAGCCAGGAGGCGGAGCTTGCAGTGAGCTGAGATCCGGCCACTGCACTCCAGCATGGGCGACAGCGCCAGACTCCGTCTCAAAAAAAAAAAAAAAAAAAAAAAAAAGTCAGGAAACAACAGGTGCTGGAGAGGATGTGGAGAAATAGGAACACTTTTACACTGTTGGTGGGATTGTAAACTAGTTCAACCATTATGGAAAACAGTATGGCGATTCCTCAAGGATCTAGAACTAGAAGTACCATATGGCCTAGCCATCCCATTACTGGGTATATACCCAAAGGATTATAAATCATGCTGCTATAAAGACACATACACACGTATGTTCATTGCGACGCTATTCACAATAGCAAAGACTTGGAATCAACCCAAATGTCCATCAATGACAGACTGGATTAAGAAAATGTGGCACATATATACCATGGAATACTATGCAGCCATAAAAAAGGTTGAGTTTGTGTCCTTTGTAGGGACATGGATGCAGCTGGAAACCATCATTCTCAGCAAACTATTGCAAGAACAGAAAACCAAACACCGCATGTTCTCACTCATAGGTGGGAACTGAACAATGAGATCACTTGGACTCGGAAAGGGGAACAGCACACACCGGGGCCTGTTATGGGAAGTGGGGAAGGGGGAGGGATTGCATTGGGAGTTATACCTGATGTAAATGACGAGTTGATGGGTGCTGACGAGTTGATGGGTGCAGCATGCCAACATGGCACAAGTATACATATGTAACAAATCTGCACGTTGTGCACATGTACCCTAGAACTTAAAGTATAATAAAAAGAAAAAATCAGGCCCTGTTTAGACTTGTTTTATTATACATTTATGGCTATTACTCACAATAACAGAGTTATTCTTCCTGCAGGAATTTAAATAATAAAGATTTTCTTGAAAAATGTAACTCTAAGTTTGAGACTACAAAATCTGTATCTCAGAGCAAATCTAGCATTTAATGACATCTAGCTTTTGCTCAAAAGTAACAGCCTTATAGTGTTTTATTACCACCAACAGTATTATAAGTATAAGGCTTTTTACACTTTCCTTTATCACTCATTTTTATTAATTTCAGAAAATAAAAGATAAGCATAAGCACTCAACTTTAACCAAGATCCAGTTGCAAGAATACTGTCCAGAGTTTCCTAACCTCACAAATGAGGGCATGTTCCTAGCTTCCACATTAGAACTTGTAATGGCCTTTTTGATATGTTAACATTTCTGGACTACCACCCCCAGTTATTCAGGAAAACACTAATTTAAGTGCTGCTGCAAAGGTATTTTGTAGATATGATTAAAGTCCATAATCAGTTGACTTCATGTATGGGAGATTATACTAGATAGTCTAGGTGGGCCTGATTCAGTCAGCAAAAAGTTCTTACAAGAAGAGTTGTGGCTTTCCCTGAAAAAGAAATTTCATTTGTGGACAGCATCTTCAGCTGATTTCTGGGACTTAGGCCCCACCTTCCTGACAGCCTGTCCTGATGATTTCGTACTTGGCCAGATAGCTCCCACACTATTCTAAGCCAATACCCTGCAGTATATTTCTTAACGTGTATCTCCATTGGTTCTCCTCCTCTAGTTGAACCCTGGCTGATATATTACCCTATCAGAATGATGGCTCCTGATAATTTTATAAGAAATAGTGTGATGCTAAGCATGACTCCTAATTAATCACCCTATTCCTATGCTACATATCAAAAAAAGACCCTTGCTGCATGTTAAGTTCTTGGACTAAACATACTTTTCACTTGCACAGCTGCCACAAACCATAGTATTGTATACTGGCTGATTTTGTCATTTGATTTTTTTTTAATTTCTAGGTTTATTCTTTCTAAGGATAGTTTCATCATGTTATTTTTCTGGTCTAGAGTACAGAGAAATAATATTTTGATAATTTTAGTTGTTTCAAAATTGCTCTGTTTTTTGGAAGGAGAAACGTAACTGCTGTGCATTTTACTATAGTCAGTAGTTAAATGTATAACATGTTAGCTCCAAGATTAAAATGTGAATATTCTAGAGCACGAGTACAGAGAGTTGATACAAAGGGGGATGTCAGTTGCTCTGAAGTTAAATTCCAGGATTCTGTCAACATGCTGATATAGTGCCAAAGCATATGGATCTCCATATGGTGCTGCTTTTGGGGTTTATACCACCTGTAATCTAGCCGATTTTCATTCATTTAAATTTGTCCAAGAGGTAAGCAAACTAAATAAGGAAATGAAAATAATATGCCTGTGTTAAAATGCCGAAGTTTGGGATGAGTTACTGTTGTTACAGTGATTACCAAGAAAAAAAGAATGGTTCATTAAAGGAGTGCATTAGTAATATAGCAGTAGTGTTTCTATCACCTCATTAACAGCAGGGAACAGTGTATCCATTTCTGACTTGTGGAGTGGAGAGGGAAATTAATTTTTTTTATTTTATTGAGTCTTCATGAGAAGATGGAGTTAGATCATTTTGGACATTTTTAAAAGTAATAGTAATGAATATAAATATGTTTTCATGGTTCAGGAATAATGATATTGTGAATGGCACTTGGCATTTTCATTGAATATAAAAAGTAATAAAACTGGTTGCATTCTGACTGCATGATATTGCAGTTGTTTTATATCATTAAGAACCTTTGATTTCAGAAACAGAGAAAAAAAAACATGGCTCAATTGAACCATGGTATTCAGACCTCATAAAAATGCTTCTCTAAGCTTGAGGCAGAGTTATTGGTTTATGTGTCAGCTAGCATTGTTTTACATTGCATCTTAAATATTTTAGGCTCTCTTCAAAGCAGCTGTTTTAATAGACAGGGTAGAAATCACTGAAGATGTCTTTGTGTTACTGCTGTCACATAAAAACAAAAAGGTACTACTTGTTTACAGTCTAGCAGACATTTGAGATTTTTAGCTGCAGGTGTTTTATTAATACCCAACATGTGAGAGAAATTGAGCCATAATTATTGATATTTGAAATTACTTCAAAAGCCATCTATATTAGGCATTACCTCCTTTCAACCATAGCCACCTCTAGGGAGATATGGCAAATTGGACTGTTTCTGCAGACTCTGCTGAAACTCAGTGGTGACTTAGAATCGGGGTAATGAGGAGGGACGGTGTCCTTAACTAGTGACAGAAATGATCATACATGTATAATCAGCACAGTCAGGCTACATGGAAGTATCTGCCACTGTATTCATAGCATCTGGCACAGTATCTGGTGCAAAGTACAAAACACCATATTTTCCTGATAATAACAAATCATTTTTTGTTATTTTTTCACACTTAAATGTTTGTCGTTAAGTTGTATTTTACCCATTAATGTGTATATTTACTGTTGTTTTTGGCCTCCTCTTAAAGTTTTATTAAATATTTGAATAAAATGAGTTTGGTGAATTAATAAAGAAAGGAGGAGAACTTACTTTTGTAAGGGCTGATCCATTTGCTTTTGGTGTAATTGAAGGATCATTGACTGGGTTAACATGTAGTGAGCTCCAGTACTATCCTTGCCATTTACTAGTGGGTGTGTGACAGTGGGCAACTTACAACATCTCAGGCACTGATTGATTCTTTATTGATAAGCTAGGGTTAGTATTATATATCCCACTTTATAGGATGATTATGAGAATCAAATAAGATAATGGATATGAAGTGTTTTATAAAGTGTGATATACATATAAAGGGTATTACTAATCACAGTGTGTCTGTAATTTACATCTTTGTTTATTCTGACTGCCCCAGCTAATTCAGGCCTTTTGCTATCTCACACTTGTATTGTACCTATCTTCTGCTAAATCAGTTCCCTGTCTCTTGCTTTAATAGGATGTGTTGAGTAGTCCTGAAATAATGTTCTAAATATGTTACTTTCCTTTTCAAGACTTTTTGCTGTGCCACCTGTCTACTCTTCTAGCCCTTATCTTCTCTTTATACGCCTTCCTCCCATTTCATCCACTGAACTGCTTGCTATCCCGAGCTCTTTATACTTGCCACCTACATGCCTGTGCACGTGCTGTTATTTCTACCTAAAATCCTTTCTCCTTTCTAACCTCATAATGTTTCTACTCAACAAAATCTGATTTGTCTCTCAAGACTCATCTCAGATATGACTTTGTCCCTTAATTTTTTTCCTCCTTTGCCAGGCCCAATGTTTCTTTTATAAAAATGGGATAGATAATGGTAGGAATGGGGATGGCAGCCAGGGGAGAGAAAGTATTAACGAATTAGACTTTCTGTTGTTCCCAACAAAGTGAGAGGTGATCCTAGGTTTTATTTTGCTGTTGGAGAATTTAAAATTGTGGTAGGTTTTTATCGCTCCTGTAGCATGTTACCAGTTTCTCCCGCCTCCACCCATGTCTATTCTTTGGTGCTTACATTTGTACTTTACTGATAAGGGGAGTTTATGTAGATCTATAAGCATTCTTATTTTATGTAATATAGATAATAAATTTTTAATACATTTTGTAACGTAAATTCCATAGGAAATAGCTGCTTAGAGGAATGAAGAGGTGAGCTATCTAGAAAGCAAAGAACCAGTTTTTACGTTGAAAAACCTCACAGTTTATCTGTTACGTAGACTCCTTTATATTAGCTTTTCTTAAGTCGTGCTTTATCTCAGGTGGATCTTTAGGAAAATAGTAACTTTACAGCCCAGGCCTATTCCTGAGACTATTAAAATCTTCATAGACTGTACTACTATAGATTGATGAAATGTTTTATTTTATCTCTCAGTAATTTAATACTATTCTCTAGAAATCATTCTTAATATTATTTGAGTATCAAAAATCTTGTAAATGTCAACAGAACAGCCGTATATGTTTAAATTCTAAGTTCCTAAGCTCTTTATACGAAAAATAGAATTGTTGTTATACATTTTCTCAATTTAAAAATAAATTGAGGTCTGTAAGAGTTGTTTATTGCTCTGCTTGCCAACCTTCATCTAGCGCTGGGGCAGTGTCTGTACCTATCTGCCTGATCTGTGTTTCAAAATGCTACTAAATTGATGCCTTTTCTTTGACAAAATCACCATGAATCAGAATGCCAATCACAGGACCCCTTTGAGTTTTAGGTTTTGTGGCCATTGTCATGTCCTCCTCATTATTTGAAACCTGTCCTTTCCTAGGCCTGCTGCTTCAGGCGTCTTGTAGCCTCCTGCAGGTCACTTTTCATCCATGGAGCCCCACCTGACCTTTTAGAATTTATCTTCCCTTTCCTATCCCAGTAGCTCCTTATATGTAACAATCGGCACATTGTATTATGATTTTGCATTTATATGTTTATCTCTCCAACTAGACTGTGAGATCCTTATGGGCAAGGGATCATGATTTATTAATTTTCTGTAATCCTATGCCTTGCACATTACATGTAGTAAATGTGGAATTAAAAGATGGATTAATGATTGTAAGATGCCTCATCTTGTAGTTTCCCTTAGGTATAGCAGTATGTCATGATTTCTATGGATAGAAAATCGGGGAAAGCAGTGGATTAGAAATGATTGGAAAAATTGAATCTAGCCTGTAATTCCTCCTGAGGTGTGGATTAATTCCTGTAACAGGGAGTGGCCTGGGCAAGTTATTTATCTAAATAGCAATGAACTATATTGAGTCCCCCTCAGCCTAAAGGACTGTGCTAGACTTGACTCTTCTTTGTATAGACCAAGGCATCTAAATAGATTGAAAAACTAGTAATATACCTTTTTTTTTTTTTATTGGCTGGTCACTGAGCGTGTAATGGTTAAGAAGATGGTAATATGTTAGCGTGTGTTAACTATTTTCACAGGTAAGACTTTTTATGTTTCAACTTCAAAGATTACCTAGAACTTTATTCTTGTTAGCTATATTTTTTCTTTATAATAGTAAGTTTTTGAGTAATATGTATATGTTCCTGTTTTTATTTCTTTAATAAAATTGAAAGTCATTTAAGTTATTCCTCTAAGAACCTAGGTTTATATTCAGAAGCTCTAGAGACTATTTGAAAGACACACAGACAGAAAGAGCACAGACTTTATAATCAAATTGCATGGGTTGAAATGTTGGCTTTGCTACTCCAGCTGTATGATTTTAGAAATATTTACGTTAGCATCTTTTTGCTATTTTGGCATCTACAAAATAATGGCAGTAGTGGGACTCACCTCATTCTGGGGTAATTCTGAGAGTTAAATAAGATAATGCCCATAGGATTGTTAGCTATTATAACATATGCTTGATAGACAAGTATTTTTAAAATAAAAATTCCAGTTCGGCACACTCCTGCGTAGCATGCCAAATACAATTTTGAATTTTCAACACTGTGAATTTCTGTACCTTGTATATGTAAGGTCGTTCTGCTTTTGTGAGAGGGTTGGCCAGATATATTAGGTTGTTTCTGATAGAAATAGGATGCGTGCATCACTTAGAAAATTATAACCACTTGACGTGATTTTTCATAAACTTCATTTTACCTGTATTTGTTGCCTGTAGTTAAGTTGTTGCAGTGCAACTTGATACCTACAGTCTTTAACTTGTCACCAGCTATGTTCTTCATGTGTTATGCCTAGACCGTTTGTTCCCCAAAGAAGACCACCAGAGTCCAGAGTCAAAGCCAAGCGGCAAGGATCTTTACTACAAGTTCGAACTTGGTCCTTCCATTCCACAGCATACAAGAGGGCCCCGAACAATGCGAGTGCTTGCTTTTTTATAGCCCGAAAGTTACAGGGGAACAAAGGAATTCTTTTGGTTCCCGCGCTTTCAGTAAAACTTTGAACGGCTGTCTCCTTATCGGAGACTTTCCAGGTGGTGTTTGTACTGGGCTCAGGGAGTTTGAGAGATATATGGCGATATGTGGTGGGATGGGAGGATGGGATGTGTTTGTACTGGGCTCAGGAAGTTTGAGAGATATATGGCGATATGTGGTGGGATGGGAGGATGGGATGTGTTTGTACTGGGCTTATTTGTTTTGAGCCCGGGGCTGAGGAATGTGCCCGGCTCCTTTCATTCCCCCCTTCTTTTCAGGTATCTCTAGAGCCAATCTTGGGTCTTATAAGTCTGATTCTGTTTCAGCATTTACAGGTTGGTATTGGGCTCTGAGGACCATGAGTTGTACAGTGTTAAACCTTTCTCTAACGAACCGCAAAATTCTGTTAACAACACAAGGTCCTACAGTAAGCAGGAATAGTAGACTCAGCAGGGGTCCAAGGAAGGGGGCTAACAGAGAAAACATAGATGAGTTCCACCATTGGTCTGCAGCTGAAGCAAACTGCCGCATTCTTACTTCTGTGCCTAACTTGCGTAACTGTTGGACCCGGTCCTCCACAAGCCCTGATTCATTTATGTAGAAACAACAGTCTTCCTTTAGAAACATACATGTACCCCCTTTTTCAGCAGTAAGTAGGTCTAAGGCCCTCCGGTTCTGCAAGGTTACCTGTGCTAGGGACGTGAGCTGCCGCTGGAGGGAGGCAAGGGACTCAGCTGACTCTTCCATAGCAACGGCAAATTGTTGGTACAGCTTGTTACTTTCTATAAGGGTGTGACCTAGGGCTCCCCCCGCCAGTCTGGCTGCCATGAAGGATGCGGTGAGGGAGATTCCTGCATTGAGGGGGAGAAATATGGCTTGTGCAGGTCTCGATCTAGGGACTGGATGAATAACAGCACTAGTCTAGTTACCGGTATACCTTAGGAACTCGCCGGCAGTAAGTAGAGTTAACCGGGGAACTAATGTGACAGGAAGACACAGTAGGTTGGTAACAGAGGGGCTTGATAGGTTTTTAGATAATGTTCCATTACACCAGAAGAATATGCCTGACGGAGCCTTTAAGGTGATATTAGGGGGCGTTGCAGTGATGCTGCAGAGGCTGGAATTAGTTCCTGAGAAACAGTAGGGAAACTTTTCTTGACTGGGGTTTAGGTATAGTGGCACATTAGGGATAGGGGCATATGAGAGGTTTCGGTGGTTGTTAGCTTGGGCAGAGGTAGAGGATCCCCATGGCAGGGGGACAGCGGTTAGCGGTGGACGCCTTAGAGTGGCACACAGAAAGCAGCCAGACAGACTGTGAAGTCCTGTAAGGTTGGCAAGTTCTAATCCTTCTTGTAATAATTTTAACTAGGAAAAAGGACGTAAATCTTGTGTCAGGCGGTTTTCTTGTCGCTGGATATTTCCATGGACCAGGGGCCGTACCTGCACTAGACCTCGCCACAGATAGAGGTGACTGCTAGGCCATGTGGAGTCGGGGGAGTAGTATACAGCCCTGTGTTGAGGCGTGGTCCAGCGGGAGTTCTAGGGGTCTCTAACTACTCATGTATATGAAAAATCTTCATCTTGTCTACGATAGAAGGACCATCTGGGATCTATCTGTTCTTTCATACCTCACCATTGGAATTTATGGACGTTACAATAGTTATAAGGGCAGCCGGCACTTTGGTGCCACCAATAGTGCTTACAATTGTATTTAGTCTGATCATACTCAAAGCATATCATTGGTGTCACTGGTTTGGCTATTGGGAAGTTGGTAAAATCTAATAAAATTGGGCTGTTGCCCCCTGAGGAGGGGCAATCTGCACTGGCTACTAATTTCCTGGGCTTATGAGGTTGCCTAGGGTGGGTTTGGTTTTCATAAAGCCAGAATCTCCAGACAAAGGGATTAGGAGCTGGCTTTATGTTTTCCTCAGCGGCCACTAGGGCGACTAACGTTAGAGTCAGACTACCTAACTGCATGTTTGCAATGAGCTATGCTGTCGGCGCAGGGTGAGTTTTAAGGGGTTGTTCTTAGCTGTGTCCACAGTCCACGTGTCCGGTGCTTCAGCCGCCGCCGTGATTGGCCCTAGAAGGTCGGAGGTTGGGTCCACTGGCTTGACGTGGGTGTAGTGGATCTATGACGTAATGCCTTCTACCTTCAGGGCGGTGGGTGTGGTCAGGAGTACTTGGAGTGGTCCTTTCCACCTGGGCTCTAGGGTCTCTTGTCGGTGTCGCTTAACTAGGACCCAGTCTCCCGGCTGGTACGGATGGGGTGTCGGTGGGGGACTGGTCTCATATAGCTCATTCAGCTTGGGCCAGATTTCTTGGTGAATTTTCTGTAAGGCTTGTAGGGAAAGTAAGAATTCAGAGACATTTTCTGTTTCAGACTTAAGCAGATCATCTTTTAAGCTAGGAACCAGGGGTGGAGGTCTGCCATACATGATTTCGTAAGGGGTAAGGCCAAGTCTGTAAGCAGTATCACGGGCCCGGAACAGAGCATAGGGGAGAAGGACCACCTAATTAGCGCCAGTCTCCATAGTCAATTTAGTCAAGGTCTCTTTTAAGGTCTGATTCATCCTTTCTACCTGTCCTGAACTCTGGGGCCTGTAAGCGCAATGTAGTTTCCAATTTGCCCCAAGGATGGAAGCCAAATCCTGACTTACCTTAGCGACAAAAGCGGGCCTGTTATCTGACCTTATCTGGACGGGGAGCCATACCTGGGAAAGATATCTTCCAGAATTTTCTTTGCTACGACCTGAGCAGTTTCTCTTTTGGTTGGAAATGCTTCAGTCCACCCTGAAAAAGTATCTATAAAGACAAGTAAGTACCGGTACCCGTACTTTCCTGACTTTATTTCAGTAAAATCTACTTCCCAGTAGATACCGGGCCTGGTTCCTCTGAGCCTTGTTCCTGTTGCAGCTTGAGATTGGGGGTATGCGTTGTTAAGCTGGCAGACTTTGCAACTTGTCACGATACTGCTGGCCGTCTTAGCTATATGTCTGATTTTGAGCTTGGAGCGTCTGATCAGGTCTATCATCCGCCGGGCACCCAGGTGGGTGGTTCGGTGGATGTGTTCTAACACCTGTTGTCCTAATTTTTTTGGTAGGATGGTTTGGTCATTAGTATCAGTCCACCACCTATTCTGGATTTGTTTCAGGGGAAGTTTGTCAATCCACTGGAGATCTTGTTCTGAATACTCAGGGAAATATGGCAAGTCCCGGGGGCCCGGGTCAGGGAGCTGGAGTGCAAGGAGTTGGCTGGGAGCCTTTGCCACATTCCTTGCAGTTTGGTCTGCCAGAAAGTTGCCTTGAGCAGTTGGAGTGGTTGGTTTCTGATGCCCTGGGCAATGCACAATGGCTAACTTTTCTGGCCTCCATAGGGCTGTTAGCAGGGCTGGGATCTCTTGCTTGTATTTTATCTCTTTTTCTTCAGCCGTCAGTAACCCTCGCTCCCTGTAAATGGCCCTATGTATGTGCGCCATTGCAAAAGCATATCGGCTGTCTGTATATACTGTCAGCTTCTTCCCCGCCCCTAAGGTAAGCGCTTGGGTGAGTGCTATCAGTTCGGCCTTCTGGGCCGATGTCCCCGGGGGCAGGGGTTCCGCCTAGATTACCTCAGTCTCTGAAGTCACTGCCGCTCCAGCGTACCTCTGGCCTTGATGCATGAAGCTGCTCCTATCAGTGAACCAGACGAGGTCGGTGTCAGGAAGTGGGCAGTCCTGCAGGTCTTCTCGAACTCCGTGCACCTGAGCTAGTATCTCGGTGCAGTCATGGAGTGGGGTGTCCAGGTCCGGGTTGGGCAGCAGCGAGGCAGGGTTTAAGGTCATTGGGGGCAGGAAAGTTATCCTGAGAGGATTTGGTAGTAGTCCTTGGTAGTGGGTGAGCCGGGCGTTACTCATCCATCGATTAGGTGGCTGTTTGAGTACACCTTCGATGGCATGTGGAGTAACGACCTGCAATTCTTGTCCTATGACATGTTTATCAGCATCTTGCACCATCAGAGCCGTGGCCGCAATCATTCAGAGACAAGGGGGCCACCTGGCCGCCACTGGGTCTAACTTCTTTGACAGGTAGGCAACTGGCCTCCGCCAGGGGCCTAAGTTCTGAGTTATTATCGCCTTGGTGACACCCTTATTCTCGTCCACGTATAAGTGGAAGGGCTTGATAACATCAGGTAGTCCTAGTGCAGGCGCAGAGAGTAGGGCGGTTTTAATCTGTTGGAAAGCCGACTCGGCTTCGTCTGTCTAATTAAATGGCTGCTGCCCCCGTGTTGCCTGATACAAGGGTTTAGCCAGTTCTGCGAACCCAGGTATCCATAGTCTGCAAAAGCCCGCTGACCCCAGGAATTCCCTCACTTGTCGGGTGGATTGTGGCCTGGGGATCTGTAGAACAGTTTGTTTCCGGGCGTCTGTTAACCAGCGCTGCCCTTCTTTAAGCAGGTACCCTAGATATGTTACCTCTGGCTTACAGATTTGAGCTTTCTTTGCCGAGGCTCGGTAGCCTAGATTCCCCAGAGCTTGTAAGAGACCCTTGGTCCCTTGGATGCAAGCTTCTTGGGTCTCAGCAGCAATTAGGAGGTCATCAACATACTGTAGTAAAGTTATTTCAGGGTGTTTACGTCGGTACTCACCTAGGTCTTCATGGAGGGCCTCATCGAACAGGGTAGGAGAGTTTTTGAATCCCTGTGACAGCCTGGTCCATGTCAGTTGGCCACTTATGCCCCTATCAGGGTCATTCCACTCGAAGGCGAAGAGCTTTTGGCTCTGAGGGGCTAAAGGCAAACTGAAGAAAGCATCTTTCAAATCTAAAACAGTGTACCATTGATGTTTAGGGTTTAAGGTACTCAGGAGGGTATACGGGTTAGGCACAGTTGGATGTATGTCCACAACCCTCTTATTGATTTCTCTTAAGTTTTGTACAGGTCTGTATTCTCCAGTATTAGGTTTTCGTACCGGCAACAATGGAGTATTCCAGGGCGAGTGACATGGGCGAAGGACCTCTTGGTCAAGGAGCCGGCGGATATGCGGGGCAATTCCTTTCTTGGCCTCTAGGGGCATCGGGTATTGGCGTACCCGCACGGGGTCTGTCCCAGGCTTAAGTTCAACAAACAAGGCAGGACGGTGTTTTGCTAGTCCTAAGCCCCCCGTTTCCGCCCAAGCTTCTGGATATTGCTGGAGCCAGGTTGCTATGTCCTGGTCAGGGGCTGCTCGCTCCTGGTGGAGCCGGTACTCATCTTCTAGGGTTATAGTCAGGACAGACACGGGCCGATTATGGGAGTTGGTCACGACCGGCCCCTCAGGGAGGAAATGGATCTGTGCTCCCATTTTAGTTAGCAGGTCTCTCCCTAATAGGGGACAGGGGCTCTCAGGGATGACCAGGAAAGAATGGGTTACATTTTTGGCTCCGAGGTTTACTGTTCTTTGTGTTGTCCATGGGTATTTCTTAACTCCTGTGGCCCCTTGTACCCACGAGGACTTGGAGGATAATTTCCTATTAGTTTTAACTAAGACTGAGTGCTGTGCTCCCGTATCGACCAAGAACTGGACTGGGGACCCCTCCACTTGCAAAGTTACCCTAGGTTCAGGGAGGGGGTCCGAACCCCATCTTCCCTAGTCTTCATCTTGAGTGACTAGTATGGGTGTAGACCTAGGGGGTCCCTGTCTTCGTTTTTTCTTTTTGGGGCAGTCTCTTATCCAGTGGCCAGCCTCCTTACAGTAGGCACATTGGTCTTTGCTCAGATTATCATGTCTGGGTGGCCGCCTAGGTTGGGTGTACTCTGGCTGTAGATGCTCTTTCTGTGCCACTGCTGCCAGGACCTTGGTCATTTTTTCAGTGGCCTTAAATTGCCTTTCCTCTGGAGTATCTCTGTTATTGTAAACCTGCTGGGCTATCTGAAGGAGGTCCTGAATCCGCTTTCCTTCCAAGTCTTCTAATTTCTGGAGTTTCCTTTTAATATCTGGGGCTGCCTAATTTACGAAAGACATTACAACAGCTGCCTGACTTCCTGGAGCCTCTGGATCTATGGGGGTGTACTGTCCAAAAGCTTCCATTAATCTTTCTAAGTAGGTAGCTGGGCTCTCTGTCTTTCCCTGCAGAATAGAGTATACTTTAGCCAAATTAGTGGGCTTGCGAGCAGCTGCCTGGAGACCCACCATTAGAGTCTGGCGATAAAGGTGTAGCCGTCCTTTACCTTCTGCCGTGTTGTAGTCCCACGCCGGCCTGGTCAGAGGAAAGGTTGCGTTTATGAGGTCGGGGTTGGCAGTCGGTTGACCGTCATCCCCCGGGACCAGCTTTCTAGCTTCTACCTGTATTCTCTCTCGCTCCTCCGTTGTGAACAAGATTCGGAGGAGTTGCTGACAATCATCCTAAGTGGGCTGGTGGGTGAACATGACACTATCCAGTAAAGCCAGTAAATCTTTGGGGTTGTCTGAAAACCGTGCACTCTGAGTCTTCCAGTTTTACAGATCACTGGTGGAGAATGGCCAGTACTGGAGCCTGGGGATTCCTGTGTCATCTGTGGGTCCTATTTCCCGAAGGGGTAAAGCCACCGTGGAGTCAGGCGGCTGGGGGGGCTAGCCCGCGAAGTGCGCCCTCGCGTCCGCCCAGCCAGCCTTTCAAAGTTACTTTCCCTTTCAGCGGGCCTGTGTGTGCCGGCCGCCTCCCCTCCGCCTGCTCCCTCCCGCGGCTCAGCCCGGGGGGTGGGTCCAGGTGCGTCGGCTCCCTCCCGCAGCTCAGCCCCTGGGGCTAGGGCCTGGGGCCCGGAGGGGTACGGAGGGGGTTCTGTGAACAGTGGGTCCCTGCTATCAGGTAGAACAGGATGGGGGGGGGCAGTTGGTTGCTTGGATTTTAGTGGTTGAGCAACCAGTGCCTTACAGGGTTCAGAGGCTAATTGGAAAGGGGACAGCCAAGGAGGCAGATTCTCAACAAGGTCCTGCCATATGAGGATATATGGGATTTGATCTAAGTGGCCCGCACGCCCAGGTAGGAAAATCTTGGACTTTACCTTAGTGATGACAGCAAGTCGGAACGTCCCTTCGGGTGGCCACCCCACATCAAAGGCAGGCCATTCGGAGCGACACAGAGTAATTAGCTTTCCTTTCCTGATTTCTATACCAAGATCATGGCCCCTTGCTCTTACTTCTTTGAAATTACTTGTAAAGAGAGATAGAGGAGTGCTCTGGGTATTACCCATCCTGTAATAATTTGTAGTCTCTTCCTGTAAAGGAATGTGGGTTTGAATCCCTGTAAAGGAAATCTGATCTGACTTATTAATGATATTTAGTCGCGATCGTGCTTGGGCAGCTGTTGCCCAAACCGCAAACGTGCTCGAGGCAGCTCAGATCGCAAGTGCGCACCGGAAGCCCGAGTCAGAGTTAGCTGCTCGGGTCGCGATCGTGCTCGGGCAGCCTAGATCAGAGACAGCTGCTGTCCAAACCGCAAACGCGCTCGGGGCAGCTCAGATCGCAAGTGCACACCGGAAGCCCGGGTCAGAGTTAGCTGCTCGGGTCGCGATCGTGCTCGGGCAGCCCAGATCAGAGACAGCTGCTGCCCAAACCGCAAACGTGCTCGGGGCAGCTCAGATCGCAAGTGCGCACCGGAAGCCCGGGTCAGAGTTAGCTGCTCGGGTCGTGATCATGCTCGGGCAGCCCAGATCAGAGACAGCTGCTGCCCAAACCGCAAACGCGCTCGGGGCAGCTCAGATCACAAGCGCGCACCGGAAGCCCGGGTCAGAGTTAGCTGCTCGGGTCGCGATCGTGCTCGGGCAGCCCAGATCAGAGACAACTGCTGCCTAAACCGCAAACGCGCTCGGGGCAGCTCAGATCGCAAGCACGCACTGGAAGCCCAGGTCAGAGTTAGCTGCTCGGGTCGCGATCGTGCTCGGGCAGCCCAGATCAGAGACAGCTGCTTGGGTCGCGATCGTGCTCGGGCAGCCCAGATCAGAGACAGCTGCTGCCCAAACCGCAAACGCGCTCCGGGCAGCTCAGATCGCAAGCACGCACCGGAAGCCCAGGTCAGAGTTAGCTGCTCGGGTCGCGATCGTGCTCGGGCAGCCCAGATCAGAGACAGCTGCTGCCCAAACCGCAAACGTGCTCGGGGCAGCTCAGATCGCAAGTGCGCACCGGAAGCCCGGGTCAGAGTTAGCTGCTCGGGTCGTGATCGTGCTCGGGCAGCCCAGATCAGAGACAGCTGCTGCCCAAACCGCAAACGCGCTTGGGGCAGCTCAGATCACAAGCGCGCACCGGAAGCCCGGGTCAGAGTTAGCTGCTCGGGTCGCGATCGTGCTCGGGCAGCCCAGATCAGAGACAACTGCTGCCTAAACCGCAAACGCGCTCGGGGCAGCTCAGATCGCAAGCACGCACTGGAAGCCCAGGTCAGAGTTAGCTGCTCGGGTCGCGATCGTGCTCGGGCAGCCCAGATCAGAGACAGCTGCTTGGGTCGCGATCGTGCTCGGGCAGCCCAGATCAGAGACAGCTGCTGCCCAAACCGCAAACGCGCTCCGGGCAGCTCAGATCGCAAGCACGCACCGGAAGCCCAGGTCAGAGTTAGCTGCTCGGGTCGCGATCGTGCTCGGGCAGCCCAGATCAGAGACAGCTGCTGCCCAAACCGCAAACGTGCTCGGGGCAGCTCAGATCGCAATTTAGATCAGACGAGAGCCAGGGGACGTCTCCCACCGGTCTCCGCTGGCTGTCCTATAGCGCGTCCGCCAGGACTGTGCCAGCTCCAATTTCAGACCTCACGAGTCACAGATTCAGATTCAGAACAGACACAGACAGACAAACGGAGATGAGCCAGCTCACCTATCAGTAAATCGATCCTAGCAGATCCGTTGACCAGGGGTCTGGTGGGCTTGGGGAATCCCGGACGAGCCCCCAGATGTTATGCCCAGACCGTTTGTTCCCCAAAGAAGACCACCAGAGTCCAGAGTCAAAGCCAAGCGGCAAGGATCTTTACTACAAGTTCGAACTTGGTCCCTCCATTCCACAGCATACAAGAGGGCCCCGAACAATGCGAGTGCTTGCTTTTTTATAGCCCGAAAGTTACAGGGGAACAAAGGAATTCTTTTGGTTCCCGCGCTTTCAGTAAAACTTTGAACGGCTGTCTCCTTATCGGAGACTTTCCAGGTGGTGTTTGTACTGGGCTCAGGGAGTTTGAGAGATATATGGCGATATGTGGTGGGATGGGAGGATGGGATGTGTTTGTACTGGGCTCAGGAAGTTTGAGAGATATATGGCGATATGTGGTGGGATGGGAGGATGGGATGTGTTTGTACTGGGCTTATTTGTTTTGAGCCCGGGGCTGAGGAATGTGCCCGGCTCCTTTCACATGGATTGTTGTAACTTTAATGAAATCTAGTCTTGCTGAATCACTAAACCTGTTCTCTCCTAGAAGGCTGTTTATTGGGACCTGACAGATCACCTCTCCAGAGCCTTCAGACGTCCTGGCTCTTTAATTCTTCTCCATAACGAGTTTTGGGCTGCATGATAAAATATTCATGTTTAAATAGGTTCTAAACTAATTATCTGTAGCCAGCAGTTGCCGCTGCAGTCATTTGCTGTTAGCTTGGCTCAAGTTAATGGCTTGTATTTCAGGACAAATAGTCCCTTCTGGCTGTTTCCTGTCGCTGATTCTTATCCTAAATGGAATTTCCATACATATCTAGAGTTAATTCTTCTTCTTTTGAAAGGAGATTTTTTGCCCTACCTTTTTTCATCTCATTTTATTAAGATTAGCTTATTTTAGTGTTCAGTTCCTTATTGTTTCTTATCCATCTTCAAATCCTACGACCCTGCCAAATTCATAATTCCCACACTGTCCAAAAAGAAACAGTAAAGCACCGACTTTCATAAAATATACCATGTCAGATTTTTGAAGAAACAAAAATGGTGTTCCACGGTGAGGACGGGATCTAGTTTCAGTGTGTATGATAAGCATTTCTGCTTAGTTGCTAGAGACCTACACAGGAAGTGTTATGATAGGAATTAACCACTTTGGGAAGAATTATGGGGCTGGACATGAGGGAGATAAGGCACTAATGGAATATTTTTCTGTGGGTGTTGTTGGAAATGATGGATGACTTGCTGAAGGAGTGGGAGGGTTCAATATCAGGACTAAGGACTTGATCTTCAGGGAATGTGTACTTTGATGTAGGTGTGAAAAGAGCTAGAGCCCTGCTAGCAAGGAGACCTTCCTGATACCCAAGGACGGGTCAGTGCCAGGGGCATTCTTGAATCCTTTCCGCATCCCTCTGTTACAGTGAGTGAATGAGTGAGTGGATATGAAAGGATAAGTCAAAGAAAGAAAATGTTATTAGACAGATAGAGGATGGACCTCCTTTAGAAATTCTAAGTGCCTCTCACCTCAGAGTCATTGTGTTCACTGAGCTCTTCAGAAAAGAGCAGTTAACCTAAAGTACTTAACTGGAATGTTGGACCAAGGAGACAGGTACCCTTTTCCTTAACTAGCTGTTAGAGCTTTTGTTCCACCTGACTTATTCAGAATGTTGTAGTCATTAAACTCTTAAATACCACCTGGTTTCTCCTCCCTCCCCCAAAGCCCCTCCCTTCCTACCTTTCCCTTCAAATAAACCAAACACAAAAGTCTTGCATTTTTTTTTCATTCACTATTCTCTATATTTCACTTTTATTTTGTATTTAATTGGCATATAATTGACACCTAATAATTGTTAAGTTGCATATTGATTCTCTGTCAGTTAAATGGTATATGCCATATGCATTCTGTTAATGGCCTGGGGATTTCACGGGCCCAAGGTTAGTGCTTTGATTTTGAAATCAAAACGTTCACTTTCTCATGAACTTAAAATTGTTTTATTTTGAATAAATAGAGTCAATAGATTCATAGTGTTAGGGCTTGTCAGGATGCTGGAATCACAGATGTGTGGTGAATAAAACATATGTGATTTTTATGGCATTCGGAATAGTAAAAGTCTTTCTAATCCTAAATGCGCAAATCCAACATTTTATTTTCTGTTGTACTTAAAACAGCACAAATGGTGGGTTGTGGTGACTCATGCCTGTAATCCCACCACTTTGGGAGGCCTAGGCTGATGGATCACTTGAGGTCAGGAGTTCTAGACCAGCCTGGCCAACATGGTGAAACCCTATCTCCACTAAAAATACAAAAATTGGCCAGGCATGGTGGCAGGCGCCTGAAATCGCAGCTACTTGAGAGGCTGAGGCAGGAGAATCATTTGAACGCGGGAGGCAGAGGTTGCAGTGAGCCAAGATCGCCACTGCACTCCAGCCTGGGTAACAGAGCAAGACTCCTTCTCAAAAACAAACACAAACAAACAGCAAATACAGGAATTAGTATGATAAGTGGTTTCCCCTCATGCATGGTTTCTGACCTGTGTGGTATGTTTGTTAATTCATCTGCTTTTTTATTCCTTGATCAAAGAAACATACCTATTAAAACTCCCATAGTGAAATACTTCCTGAAAGGAAATGCTAGCTGGCGTTTTGCTTCCTTTTCTTTTCTTTCTTTCTTTCTTTTTTTTTTTTTTTTTTAAATAAAAGCACTTTTTGCCCTGTAATCTGTTATAAATGTAAATCCTGTGAGATATATAAGAGGGAAATCTAATAAAGTATCAGAATTATGGCTTCTTGGAATTCAGCTATAACTTGGAATTTATAGAGTTACATATGTTGCTTTATATTCATTTTGTATGTATAACACCACAATAATAAATTTCTTTAATTCAATGCATAAATAATAGTTTAAGTTCATGAAGTACCTGAGGCACTGGGGAGAGGGGTGTGTTAAACATTGACTAATTTAATGAGAAACGTGTTTAATCTACTCCCTCTTTTAATGTAGAACAATAATTTTGGTTACAAACAAATGTACATATTCTTCAAATGTCTTTTTTTTTTTAATTTTAAGAATATAGATTGTATTTTTCTTTTGTTAGTTTTTTCCCATAGGCTGTGACTTTGCTCACTGAAAGGATGTGAGATAGATATAAACTGTGTTCCATGGAACCCTGATCATCTAAGATACCACCGTTAACATTTCAAATCATTTAATACACTTTCATTTGCTCAGAAGAGAAATGCTACTGATGACTGCCTTCAAGAGAAGCCCGAGGGGCAGAAGGAGGAAACCCTGTGCCCACCTATCCTCCAGGGTCATCAATCATATGATCAACCATAGTAGCCTTTCTATTTTACGAATAAAAGGCATAGGAGGAGAAATTCTTGATAATATACAGGGTCTACGTAAAATGCCTCTCAGGTTTATGATTTTAAGCAGTTAAACCAAATACTGCAAACTGTGAACTTCCACTTTGGTGTACATTTGGTGTGTGTTTGTCTTTCCAAATGACCTGTTCTTATCCCTTTACCGTATTTCCATACTTCTTATTGATTTGTATATATTTGCATATATTTTGGGTATCCTTTTCCAAGTGTGGCAAATTGTTTTCTCCTAGTTTGTTGCTTATATTTTAAACTTTTATAGTATCTATTATTATGCAAATGTATAATGTTTGCGTCATGAATTCCTTTTTCTTTATAGCTTCTTGGTTTTTAAATTTTCTTTAGTTAAGCTTTCTCTACACTAATATTGAAAACATGCACTTTTTTTTTTTCTAGACTTGATTGTTTAATTTTTCTGTGTTACATCCAGGCCTTTAATCCATATAGAATTTATTTCTTTGTAAGATATTGATTTAATTTTTCCTGATGTTAAAAAAAAAGGGTCTCAGAATCTTTTGTTGGTCAGTTCTGTCCATTCCCAGTGATTTGAAATACACTGTGTTTCCCATTTCCAAATGCGTAATTAGAATTTCTTGATTTCGGGTGTAAAGGACTCAGCTTAATGAGCATAAACAAAGTTGGGTAATTTTTAAGGAGAGCAGGCTTTTCCTCGTGACCACAGAGCGGGTGGCTGTGCCTTGGCAACAGCTATGTATAGGAACTCAAATCCCATCAGGTTTCATTCTCTTTCTTTTTTCCTTTGTCTTCATTTCTCATTTCTTCTCTTTTTCATATATTGGCTTCATTCTTCTTTCTCACTGTACACTTTTTCTGAGTGCTTCCTGAGTGTTTCACCTACTCAGAAACTACTTTTTTGGTTACCAGTTGAAAAATCTCAGATTTGGGTCAGCGGCCCTTCACTGTGTTCTGGAAATGAAGTCATTAAAAACATAGCCAGCCCTGACCATAACCATGGGGATGAAAGGCTAATTCTTCTTTAGAAAAATTAGGCAGCTTAGGTACATAGGTCTCGTTCTGGACTCTCTAGAAGTTATATCTGTTTATCCATGCCTATTTCAGTTCAGTGCTGTGTCAATTACTGTAGTTTTGTTTGGCTTATAAAACTGTAGGACAAGTACTTTCTCATTTTTTTTAACTTTTCAGAATATTATTGGCTGGTATTTATTCTTCCCAATGAAATTTAGAATCAGTATGTCAAGTTCCAGTACATATCCCATGTTTTTTGATGGGAATATATTGAATTTATAGCTTTCTGAGTGGAAATTTGCCTTCTTATTTTGAGATTTTTTTGTTTTTGTTTTTAGACAGAGTCTCTGTCTGTTGCCCAGGCTGGAGTGCAGTGGCACAACCTCGGCTCACTGCAACCTCCACCCCCTGGGTTCAAGTGATTCTCATGCTTCAGCCACTTGAGTAGCTGGGGTTACAGGTGTGTGCCACCATGCCTAGCTAATTTTTATAGTTTTAGTAGAGATGGTGTTTCATCATGTTGTCTCTACTGGTCTGGAACTCCTCGCCTCAAGAGATTCTCCCGCCTTGCCTCCCAGAGTGATGGGATTACAGGAGTGAGCCACTGTGCTGGGCCAAGGTTTTTTTTTCCAGAATCATGGTATGCTTTTTCATTTAAAAAAATCTTTCTTTTATGGTAAAGTGGGTGGGTGTGGCTATATTACTGTCAAATGAATGCCCATTACTAATCTCTGCTTAATCAAATAAGACTTCATTGAATAATGATAATTTAGAAAGCAAAGATGAGTAAAAGAAGAAAAAGTTTTCTTATAATCTTGCCATTTAGGGATAACTGTATATACATTGAGGCATATCATGGTGCTGTATCTTCCACAGAGGTTAAATGTTTAGGATACAATAAATTGGCATTTGTATCAGGAATGCTTTCCCATTTAAGTAAAAAGAAACCTGCTAAGAGTATGATTTTATTATTCATAATCAAAGAGGTTTGAAGATACTGGTTTAGTGACTCAGTAAAGTCAAAGACGATTCTGTACAGTTCTTTTGGCTTTTCTCTGGTAGCCACAAGATGACTGCTACCAGCACAGTTATTATGTTTGAGGCAAGAGGGTGACAGAATGTTTGATGTTAGTTTGTTCCCTTGTCAGTAAAACGAAAGCTGTCTTAGGGTACCTCTGTTTCTGCCTGGTCACATGAACTCTTCTCCATGCAGGTAAGGTTGACAAGCAAGCACATGGCTTTTTAATCTCTATTGTGGGAAGTGGGATTGGAATGGCCTTTGGGTAGCCAGTCAACACCATCTGCCTTTGCAAATAAGGCCAAAATTACTCTTGATCTTAAATTGTACAAGCCAATTTTTTAGACAGTGGATAAATAAGTTCTTCCACATCTTCTTAAATCAGTGTTTCTCTAAGCTTCTTAATTTATTCATTTATTTCCCTCAGTGATTTCTAGGAAGCCATTACCCCTGTTTGCCTGGCACTTATACAGTGCAGAAAAGGGTCCTCAAAACCCAAAAAATCATTTATAGTGTGTTTTCCATCATTTTAAAATGCCATTTCTTGATTGCCTAAGACTGAATTGCCTTGGGCATTCCTCACTGAGCTGGAATGCTGATTCCACAGCAGGTTCTTGAATAACATCGCTTTGCTGTAACGTTGATAAGAAAAAGGAATTGATTCTTGGAGGGCCCCACTGTCTGTGTGAAGTTAGCACATTCTCCCCATGTCCGTGGGTTTTCTCCGGATACTCCAGTTTCCTCCCACATGCCAAAGCTGTGCATGTTCTTTGAATTGTCATGTCTAAATTATCCCAGTCTGAATGTGGGTGTACGTGCCCCGAGATGGAATGGTGTCCTGTTCAGGGCTAGTGCCCGCTTTGCACCCTGAACTGCTGAGATAGGCTCCTGCTACCCGCCGCCTGAACTGGATTAAGCGGGTAAATATCTTACTTGTTGTCATTTATCTCAAATGTATGCATAGCTCACATTTATTTCAGTATTTAATATTAGTGTTTTTGTCTTCATTTAGAGGTTTGGTGATGTTTTCGCAACCAGAAATATGCCATAACAACTCAACTCTTGTTTACGTCAGTTAGCCAGTGGGGAAATTGGTTTTGTGGTACATCATTTTGTTTAACGTTGAAGTTTCTAAGAACTTACAGACGATGTTAAGTGAAGAACTTGTTGCATTTCTGCTTATGTATTTGCTTTTACCGTGAAGAAATAGTTGAACTTCTGTGAAGGGTGCATTTGCTTTTAGTCCACTGTGTGCTGCTCTAGACTGTCCAAGCCCAAGGGTTGGTTTCTGCTCCTATGATATGAAGGCAGTATGAGCATTCTTACAGGGCCCTAGCCTGACGTCTGGATTAGGTTCTCATGGTATTGCTCTGGTTCCTGGTTTCTGCAATGCTCGGTTTTCCGGCTTGCCTGACCTTGCCGCCTTGTGCTTCTGGTTAATGTGGTTCTCTCAATCCCATTCACCTGACACTTCCAGACTTGTCATTTTTATTAGGTCTCATTGCTTCAGCAGTTATGCCATTCTCCTGACAAATACAGTTCTTTCTTACCTAGGAAAAATATTAGCTTTATTTTAACTAGAGCTGTTTTCACAACTGTGTGAAGAGCTGGAAAATTGCAATTAGTTTCAGATAAGCACAGCTGAAATATTCTTGTTTTGTTCTAAGGCAACAAATTGAAAGAAAGATTGAGGGCATTGAGTCATTGTAGTTTCTAACGATACAACGAATACGTTATTGGGTTCGTGTATCACACTGGGACCTTGTTACTTACAAAATCTAAAGTAAAAGGATCTTAATGTGTCTTTAGTAATCCTCATGCCTCTTAATAAGAGCTTTTAATTTTTAGTCCCTGAGTCATCACATTTTGGTATTGCTAGCCCTCCTGTGGCCAAACTGAATACTTTCCTAATTAATTTTAATAATAGAAAGACTCATTAGGAATGCACTGGTCTGCTGGGACGACTGGTGATGCATGAAGTCTTGAAAGGAGGATGAAATCATTTTGGGCATTTCAGTGACATTTTTTATTTCAAATGGGTATTTCAGGCCAAGGAGCACTATTTGTGGTCAGCATTTGGGAGGCTGAGTGTTCTGTTGTAAACTGTTTTATATTTCATTTGTTTGATTTGTACTAGTGGGTTGTCACACTCTGGCATTAGTGGTCATTTTTTAATGGCCATTTTAATGGCATATGAAATTGAAAGAGACTGAAGTGTTGGAAAGAAGGAAAGTTAGGTTTTTTTAATTATTAAAGTATCCCCCCAAAAAATGGAATTTTAAAGAATGTCTCAAGAAATGTATGTGTTAAAAAAGTCAGTCAAAATTGGGCAAATGAGCTTTTGCTCAAGAACATCTGTAAAGCATTGAGTTTAATTGCCCTGCAGCTGCTGTTGGCTGTGAGGTTTCTAGTTTTGCTCGTTTCTCCTCCATCTTACATGTCACTTTATTTCCTCTTCCCTACTGTTGCCTGGGTCACATGCATTTGCTTGTGTCAAAAAAGTAAGATGACTTAGTTATTTTTAAGATCCTAAAGACAAGGATGCTTATCTGTTAAAGCCTTTTCCTCTAAGCACCTGTTAAGAGTTGAATTTAATCTACACCAGCTGTAGCCTAGTTATGTGTAGCTTGAGTAGGAGGTGTCTGATACATTGTCTTTTCTGTTTTCATTGAAGTGGATTTGGTAAAACTAGGCAGCATAAGTTAGTGGGGAAAATTGAGATATGTCTTAGATTAAATGAAGACCTTTCAAAATAGGGCTTTAAAATGTAACAATTCAAATATACTTGCTTATACTTTTACGTGAATTACAAATTGTGTAAAGATAGAAATTTGTTTCTACAGAATTGCCAGGAATTATATTACACATTGAGACCACTGACTTTTGACACTGGTCACTTTGTCCATTTGAATTTTCCTGCTGAGTTACTCTTTTGGGCATAATTCTGCAGAATGGAAGTCTTTAAAGATAAATGAAGGTGCTGAGAATGTTTTATTCTTGTTGACATATGAATATGATTCAAATTGAGTTTTATGGAAAGATCACTTACTTCATAGAAATTCTTTTATTTTACCTACTCAGTAGTAGGTTGTATTAGTCCATTCTCACATTGTTATAAAGTAATACCTGAGACTGTGTGATTTATAAAGAAAAAGAGATTTAATTGGCTCACGGTTCTGCAGGCTGTATGGGAAGCATAGCAGCTTTTGTTTCTGGAAAGGCCTCAGGAAACCTACAGTCATGGCAGAAGGCGAAAGGGAAGCAGGCCTATCTTACATGGCCATGGTAGGAACAAGAGAGAGAAGGGGAAGGTGCCACACACTTTTAAACAACCACATCTCATGAGAACTCACTCACTGTCATGAGAACAGCAGCACAGGAGAAATCTACCCCTTTGATCCAGTCACCTCCTATCAGGCTCCACCTCTAATATTGGGGAGTAAAATTCTACCTGAGATTTGGACGGGGACACAGATCCAAACCATATCACAGGTCAAATTCAAGCTCCTTTTTTTTTTTTTTGTTCTCCTTCTCCACTTATTTTAAATTGGAAATTAAAAGATAGAATATAAGATGTTTTAGTCTTTATGAAATACCTTTACCAAACCAACTACACCATACCTTAAACCCAACTAACCTCTTTTAGTGATCAATTTTGAAGGTAAGGCCCAGTCAAATGCTGAATTTTGATGACCAGTACAAGGCAGACAAGATTTTTCACTGTTCACTTAATATTTTTTAAGATTTGTAATGTATGAGCTTTTGATATGTAATGTGAGAGACAAAAAGGAGACATCTTAATTCTACTCTTAATGAGTGGAAATATTTTCTAACCTTAGAGTTTGCTGCAAATTGTCCTGGAACTGAACCTTGAGGCCTGTGAACGAAGGTTGCTAAGGCCAGGGCCAGTAGTCTGAATCACAGTGTTCCAGGGATTCCAGGAACTCAAACCTAACCCAGCCAAGTATAGACGACCTCGGGGTCTAACATGGTGAGAGTGGAATTGTGATAGAAATCGAATTTGATGAATAGTGGTGTTGGGATGTTTGGTTTTAGTTAGAATTAGAATCCCAATTAGTGGCCTTCGTAAATACTTCTTCCATTTTCAGAACCATGGCAAAATGGATTGAGGTTCAGGGGAACTGTAACCTAATTAGGAGCCAAGGGAGAAACTAATTCCCAAGGATTGGAAATGCCTGGCAGGCTTGGTAGGGAAGACCATAGACTTAGTTTGCTCTCCGAAGCATGCTAAATCCTGAGCTTAACCTCCTCTACTCTTAGTTTTCTCATCGGTGAAATGACAGTAGTCAATAATTATAGTCACCTCATGGGGTTGTTGATGATGATTAAAAAGAAAATCCATAAATAACACGTAAAATACTGCCTTGACATAGTGAGTGTTCAGTAAATATGTTGGCAATTACAGATACTACCTACTCAAAGGAATGGGTTTTTACCTTAGGCCCCAGAGTTGTTTGGAGATCGCCTTGAGTACTCATTAAAACACAGATTACTGGAAATGGCCTTCCGAGTTTTCTTGATTCAGTAGCCTTAGGGTAGAGTTGCCAGATAAAATACAAGATGCCTAATTAAGTTTGAATTTCAGATATATGGTAACCAGTCTTTTAAATATGTCCCATGAAATATTTGGAACATACTTATACTAAAATAACTCACTGTTTATCTGAAATTTTAATTTAACTGTGCTAAATTCATTGTTTATCTCAAATTTGAATCTTCTGGGTTTTTGTTTTTGTTTTCGGTTTTGTTTTGACTAAATCTGGAAAACTGAGTCTGGGGTGGGGCAGTTTGAATTGGCATGTCGAATGTGTTCCTTCCCAGGTGATCCTACTGGTGGTTCAGGACAACGCTTTGAGAACTTCTCGATACCTGCAGCTGGATGGATCTGAGGAGTATGTTGACGATCATTTACAAATAACTGCAGCAGAAGGCATCACATACCCTGGGAGTTCAAAATATATGCAAGATACAAGGCAATAATGTTAGTGTCAAAATAGTTGCACTTTAGTGGGGGTTATATGTTTGTGGTTAAGTCTTTAAAATAAGGAACATGAGTTTGAGATCATTTGTAAAGGTATGTAACTAAGTGCATTGGCCTAAATGAAAATATAGATTCCATCTTTTTGGGCTCATTTTAATTGAGCTGTACTTTCATGAACTTCAAATTTATAGCTTTTTAATGCCAGGAATTATTTTTGGAGTTGGGAATGATAGAGCCCAGGATGAAACCTTAAACTCATCTGTACTTTATCTATAATCCCTTTAAGTCAGAAGCCAGTAATTAGAGTCATACAGGAGGCAGTGTAGAGAGATTATTTCATGGGCTTTAGAGCTATTTCTCATTTGTGTAGTGGAAATAATCATAGTACCTATCTCATAGGATTGTTGTGAGCATGATGTGCAAGGGTACACATAGAACATGGTGTAGCTTGCTGGACACAGTGGCTTACACTTGTAATTCCAGCACTTTCGAAGGCTGAGGTGGGCGTATCATGAGGTCAGGAGTTGAGACCAGCCTGACCAACATGTTAAAACCCTGTCTCTACTAAAAATACAAAAAATTAGCTGGGCGTGGTGGCGGGCGCTTGTAATCCCAGCTACTTGGGAGACTGAGGCAGGAGAATCGCTTGAACCCAGGAGGCAGAGCTTGCAGTGAGCCGAGATTGCGCCACTGCACTCCAGCCTGGGCAACAGAGCTAGACTCCCTCTCAAAAAAAAAAAAAAAAAGAACATGGTTTAGCATACAGTGAGCACTTAAGTGCAGACTAGAGTAGGATTAGGATTAATAAAACTCAAATCCTCAATTTAGTAGGTAAGTTTTTAAGACATTGTTAACAAATCCTCTGAGTCTGGTTGTTTTTTTTTTTGACTAAGAAACATCACGGATTCATGCGTAGACAGGAAGGTACATATTAGAACTTGGTTAGTTGGTCTACTCTCCACTACAATAGCAGAGACTATTCTTGCTGTGTTGTTTGTTTTTTCCTTAATGTCTAAAACAGTACCTTTTGTATAATAGATAATAAATATTTGTGGAAAAAAAACAAAAAATGACTAACACTGGTAAATGCTTTCAATAAACTGTGTTTAAAGGATATTATGGTTAGGTGTAGATGAAGTTGTTGTATCAGAAGATTATGTTCCCGTGGATATAACATTAGACTAAAGGTTCAGAATACCTCAAACAGTGAACCTGGACACATATACACAATCATACAGAATGTCAAGAAAAATGGAAATGTTTTAAATGTCTGATATAAGAACAGTCACTTGGTTTTTCTTCTCTTTTTTAACCTTTCGATATACTATGCTGGCTTAAGAAAACCACCTTTATTATTCTTAGAAGTAAATTTAGGCCGGGCGCGGTGGCTCATGCCTGTAATCCCAGCACTTTGGGAGGCCGAGGCGGGCGGATCACGAGGTCAGGAGCTCGAGACCATCCTGGCTAACACAGTGAAACCCCATCTCTACTAAAGAATACAAAAAAAAAAATTAGCCGGGCGTAGTGGTGAGCGCCTATAGTCCCAGCTACTTGGGAGGCTGAGGCAGGAGAATGGTGTGAACCCAGGAGGAGGAGGTTGCAGTGAGCCAAGACTGTGCCACTGCACTCCAGCCTGGGCGACAGACCAACACTCCGTCTCAAAAAAAAAAAAAAAACAACAAAAAAAAGTAAATTTAAATAGGCAATACATTCCCATGCTTCAGAATTTAAAAGTATAAAAGTGTATATGTTAAACATCTCCTTAAAACTCCTGTCCAATAGATACCCTGTTATCTTTCCCACGGGTTAAGTTATATCATTAGTTCCTTATATGTCATTCTAGAATTTTTTTTGCATATATAAGCGAATATATATATATATTTTTTTATATATGTACTTTTTTTCCTGTTTTACACAGATGGTAACAGTATGAACACTGTTCTGAACATCAATTTTTTTTCATTTTGTATATCATGGAGTTTTATTTCTTCATTCTTTGTTATGGCAAGAGTATTACATTGTATTGTTACACCATAATTTATATAACCAGTCCTCTGTTAATATGCATTCATGTTGTTTCTAATCCTTTACTATCACAAGTAATGCTACAGTATAATCATCCTTGCATGCATGTGCTAATATGTCTGTAAGATAAATTCCTGGAAGTGGCATTTGCGGGTCAAACCCTTATATTCCATGGTTTGTGCATTTGTAGTTTTGATAGATGCTGCCTGTCTTAGTTCATTTTCTGCTGCTATAACAGAATATCATAGACTAGATAATTTATAAAGAACAAAAGTATATTTGGCTCATGCTTCTAGAGACTGGAAAGTCCCAGAGCATGGCACTGGCATCTGGTGAGGGGCATTCCATAACAGAAGGGCAAAAGGCAGAAAGGAACACAAGAGACAGAAATATGGGCCTGAATTTATACTTTTATTCTGAGCTCACTCCTGTAATAACTAATTTATTCCCATGATAAGAATACTAGTTCATTCATGAGGACTCTGCCTCTTCAAGGTTCTACGTGTCAACCCAGTTACAATGGCAATTAAATTTCAACATGAGTTATGGTGCAGATGTTCAAGCCATAGCACTGCCATCCTGCCCACCATAGTGGCTGTACCATTTTACACTTTTACCAAGTAACGTTCTTCATTCTTTACATTATTATCAATATATTGTGTTAACACACTCTTGACTCATTCCCATTCTGATATGTAAGAATGTTTTATTTTAGTTTGAATTTATATTTCTCTTGTGAGATTGCACGTTTTCATATATTTAAGAACTTTTTATATTTCCTTTTCTGTGACCTGTATCCTCAATTATTTTGAATAATTTTCAGTTGCCTCTTTTTTCCCCCTTACTGATTCATAGGATTTTTTTTTTTTTAATCTGGGAATGTAGCAATTTGAGATATGAGATTCCAGTTTTTTCCCATTTATACCTTGGCTTTCCTTAGCATAATTTTTGCCATGCAGAAATGTTTAACCTTTATTTTATTTAATATAACAAACTTTTCTTCGACATATTCTACATTTGTGACACAGTTATAAAAGACTTCCACCAGCTGAGGTTATAAATAAGGAATTTTGTCATGCTTTGAAAATAACTTTTATGGTTTGTTTTTCATTTAAATTTTCAATTCGTTTGGCAATTATCTAGGTATAGGTTATGAGGAAATCATTCGACTTCTGCCTTGACTTTGTTTTATTTATGACTTCACGATTTCCACCAGTTTTCATTGAGTATCATTTATGTATCAGGAAATTTGGTGGGTGTCCCTCATAGAGGATATTAAAACTTAGTTGGATGACTAGGATTTCCAAAACAAATAATGAATGAAAAATCATATGAAGTGTTATGGTAGAGATGTTTGGGAATGCATAGACAGGAGTGATTCATTGTTTCTTTGTATAGGAAAGAACAGGAATCAGAATAAGGAAATATTTATACCATACTCATCTTTGAAGTCAGAAATATCTTAAAACAGTTTAGTTTTATGAAACTGAAGGATTTATTTAGAAGAACAGATACAGTCTGAATTATAAGAATGTTGATGTACAGTATGAATAGACCAACTGATAGGATTCATGTTTATAAGACTGGCAGCTTTCTACTGATATTTTTTAGCAAGGTAAAAATAAATAAGTAAGCAAATAAATAGGACTAAGAAAACCAATTTGAGAGAGTTTTCAAGATGTTGGAGAGGGTAGTAATATAAGAACACTAACTTCCCAACTATGTGATTTTGGAACTCCCTTTGAGAAAAAAAAAAGAATAATTAATAAAGATTTTTTAAAAGGCCAGATTAATAATAAACAACAAAAGCCTCAGATAACTTGAAAGGTGAGCGTATAAACTGCGAGGTAATAATATTAAATGTATAATACTTTGTACAGCCAATAAAAGCAAGTAAGAATTTTCAGTCACTCTATAGGACTTTAATGCAAGCGACAACAAATATGTTAGACATACCCAAAGGACTTGACTAATAAGAGAAGAGCTTCAGTTTTGAAAGTAAGATAAAATGTATAAGTTGACATAATCTTAAGGAAAGTGAATATAGTTCTCATGTTAGGCACAAGCAGGCAGTTGTTTTCAACTAGAAAGATATGAAAGTCTTTTAAAAACTGAGTATAGATATATAACTTTATTATTAAACATGCATTAACTCAGTGTTATTAAGAGAGTAAAGAATTAGGAAGACAATATTGAGGAAGGATGTGTGGATTATATTTCAAATGTATATACATGTGTATGTGTGTGTAAGACATAATGATGGAGTGTTGGATTTTGTTTCCAGAGAGCCAAAAGAAATACAGAATATTTAATTATTCTTCAAATTTTCACACAGTATTTTGCCTTTCATTCATGAAGATGAATATTATTCTTTTCCTTCATAATCAAATGCCCAAGTTTCCAGGCTGCTTCCAGTGAATGTGTGGCTTCTGCTAGAGATTCTGTATTTTACAGATTCTATATTTTACCTAATATTTTACATCTCTGTCACCTTTGGAATATGTTTATGAGGTCTGTGCTTATCACGAGTGTACACACTTGTCTTTCTGTTCACCCCTAAATTTTGTAAGATAATGGTGGAACACAATAAAATATCACATAGTTACCTAGCCGTTTCTATACCAAGATGTCAGTGCTGCTGAAATTGAATTGTGAGCTTGCCGGAAAGGCTGCAGTGGATTAATAGGAAATATTTGACAGTTCAAATTTGGTATATAAAAGTTAGCAGTGTCAATATATAATGTATAATAGATGGCACTGTGAATGTTGATGACCTCATGCATGTAGAGCCTCTGTACACTTTTAATATTGTCGGGAGAGTTTTTAGACTGAAGATTGGGAACTGGAGGTCTTACACTCTCACCAGTTAGTGATTATCCAGTTTAGTCACATTATTTTATAGTAGGAGAGTGAAACCTGAAGAAGTAATTTTTCTGTGTGTACGAAGCAAATTTGGTGGTAGAGATTAACAGGTTTTCTGTCTTGTTTCTTGCTTTTCTTTCAGCACATGTTGGTCTTTCACCATCGTGGTTTTCAACTCTCAGTGTACCACGTGTGATTCGTGGTAAAAGTGCAGATTCCTGATCTCCAACCTCAGAGATTTTGATTTAGCTGGTCTGGGATGTGGGCCCAAGAATCTCAGATGCAGATGGCTCTTGTGGCAGGCACACTTTGAGAAGGCTAGACCATGTCATGCGTGAAAGTGAAATACATAGAAGTTATATATCCAAGGTCACACATGTAGGAAATGGGGAAACCAGGACTCCTATCCACTCCTCAGTATTTTTTTTTTATGTATGTTTTTTCACATTCTAGAAATTGAAGTGACTCACTCTACCTAGAGGTTTTGAACAAGATTTAAAAGCATCTAAAATCAACATGATGCCAGTTCTTAGGGTGATGTATGCTTATTAATAAGAAGTAAAATTACCCAGCATGGGCCAGCTTTAATTAGGCATTTTAAATAAGTAAGACTGTGCTACCTAATATTTGAAAAGTGATTTAATTTGGAACTGATTATCAATGGTAATTTAAGTTTTGGTATCCCATCTTCACTCCTGCTGAGCAACCTGGGTGGCCTTATCTTCCATGACAGTGAAATTTATAATTATTTCAAACTCTGCCTTTAAGTAACTTAGAATCTTGCAGAAGATACAACTTATACACAGATTTAAAGAATGGTATTTTAAAAAGTGATTATTAAATGATCACTTATGTAGCTCTCGATCATGTAATGGTTTAGAGGAGGAGAGACAAGTTTCAGTCGGAACTGTGTTGGGATAAGCCCTTTTGATGGGGCTTAACCTGAAAGGGAGCCCTTGTCTGATCAAAAGTCACCAGACAGAAGGGAGCCAGTGAGTGTGGAAATTACTAATAAAAATGAAGAAAGGTGTCTTCGCCCTTTTGTGCAAATTTAGCAAAATACCACAGATTGAGTAATTTGTAAAAAAGAGAGATTTAGGCCAGGCCCAGTGGCTCATGTCTATAATCCCAGCATTTTGGGAGGCTGAGACAGGTAGATCACATGAAGTCAGGAGTTTGAGACCATCCTAGCCAACGTGGTGAATCTCTACTAAATATACAAAAACTTAGCCAGGCATGGTGGCACGCGGCTGTAGTCTAAGGTCCTTGGGAGGCTGAGGCCAGGCATGAGAATTACTTGAACCCAGGAGTCAGTGGTTGCAGTGAGCCAAGATTGTGCCACCACACACCAGCCTGGGTGACAGAGTGAGACTTTGCCTCAAAGAAAAAAAAAAAAAAAGAAATTATTTTCTCACAGTTCCAGAGGCTGGAAAGTCTGAGACCAAGGTGCTGGCAAGTTTGGCTGTTTGGGTGTCTGGTGAGAGCTGCATCCTCCAGTGAGGAGGACACTCAGGGTCCTGATGTGGTGGAAAGCAGAAGAGTAAGAGAGCTGAAAGCTACAAGAATTCTATTTTTCTAAGTAACATAATCTCATTCATAAGGGAGGACCATCATGGCCTGATCACCTCTGAAAGGCACCAGCTCTTAATTACCATCACATTGGCAGCACTGGAATTTTAAAAGGGATACATTGAAACTATAGCAGAAGGTTAATGAAAAATTAGTATTTGCTGGGAAGGTATGCATGGGGATTTTCTTTGTTAGTGAGTTACTGGGTGAAAATATACAATGATGTATACAAAATATGCAGTGACTGTAATGAAAGAGTGGTAGTGTTTGTGAATAAGGAATTTAAGTGTCAATAGGTATCAAAGAAAGGAAGCAATTATTTGGATGGTCATACTTGTGCTGAGAGGTTCTTTACTACACCACCCCAGTCTGTTTTCTTTTGTTTCTGCATCGTTACAGCTTATTTGAATAACTCAGATTCTTGTCTGAAATGCTTTGTAAATTCCTCCAAATTTGCACCAAGGCAAACAGTACATCTGAATTGTAGCAGTGAATAATTGAACAGGCTAAAACATGAACTGGAAAAGATGACTGGAACTGAAAAATCAATAAGCTTAGGGAAAAAAAACTTGTAAAAGCTTATTCAATATAAAAAAAAGAATAAATCAAGAATAATAAATATCCAAGTTGCTTCTATAATCGTTTTACTTTGAACAATATAAATTTTTTTTAAAAAATTGATAGTCTTCTTGTGTGTACATGAAAGATTTCTAGCATTTGAAAGGTTACAGCAGAATAAAGGAAGTACAAGCAAAAAAATACATAAAAAGAATTCCTTCCAGCATATCGCTTTAGTGAAATGATAAACTTTAGTGTAGATATATTATTGAATTGAAGAGCTGTTGGCATTCCAGGGAAGCTTTTGGGGTCCCTAAATGTCATTCCACTGAAACAGCATGATTGTGATTGCTGATTAATAATCCAAGAATAATGATCTCTGAATATGGTCTATAGTGATTTAAAAAGGCTTATGACCAGCTTCTCATTTGAAACTACTAGACAATTTTCAATTTAATAATCTTAGTTTCCCACTATGAAAATGAGGATTGCTTGGGGGTAAGAGTCTATTATTTTTGAATTTTTGAGTTAGACATCTTCCATTCACCAGAAAGCACTATCCAGATTCTAAGATAATATTTCAGGATACGACCATATGGCAAAGCACTTACTATATGTAGGTAATATGAAATTATACCAGTTCTAAAACAAACAAATAAAAGGATGTGGTCATATATAGCAGTGGTAATACATGAACACTTAGATCTTGAGTATAGTTAATATGTTGACTGTGGAGTTATCCAGTTAATAACAAAAAATACTTATCTGTGATATATAGGATACTTACAACTTTATATATATTGTTAGAGATGGAAGGAACCCCATTTTTACACAATGACAAAACTTAGTTCTGGAGAGGTGAATTGACTTGTTATTGACAGAGATAAATAAGCACCAGATCTTTTGGGCACCAGTGTAGATAAACCATGATGCTACTTAGAAGAATAGAGGAAGAACCAGTTTCAGCGCCATATAGTATACTTAGGATAGCCCTTCACTCACCTCATTGCCCTCTCTGGTAAGTCATCATCTCTGGTCCTCTACTTAGGCCCATCTAGTTGAGGCAGCTTCTGTAACGGGGAATCAGGTACCTGGAAAGCTATGATAATACACCCTAAAGTATACAGTCCTGCAGAACTCCCTCAACTCCCCTCCCTGCTTTTCTTTTTTTGAGACAAGGTTTCTCTCTATTGTCCAGGCTCTGTTGGGCAGTGGCATGGTCATAGCTCACTACAGCCTTCCACCCCTGGCCCCAAGTGATCCTCTTACCTTGGCCTCACAAAGTGCTGGGATTAGAGGCATGAGCCATTGCACCTTGCCAAACCAGGTCTTTAACTGCCAGCCTACGGTTTGATTCATTGCTGTCAGCAGTGTAGGTTCCTGTGTTAAGTACAAATTAACGATGTTGGGGACTTCATGCATTTCTACTGTGTAGAGAGATTCTTCAGCTTTGTGAAATCTTAAAATACCTTTGGTTACATGTTATTTTTTCCAGTTATTATTTAGGATATTTGAAACATTTTGTATTCTCACAGTGCTTCTTAGTACCATGAGTTATTAAGTAAGACTGCTAATAAGTTGCTGTGCCTATTAGTAGTTTGTGATTATAAATTATTTGTAACTGATATCTGATGTAAGTATAAAGAGTGTAATATATATAAGAAGTAGCTCTGGCTCTTGAAAAGAGAGTGTGTGTGTATGTGCACATGTATTTGTGTACATGCATGTGTTTGTATACATGCATAATCATATAGTCATGTATAATTATATATGATTTATACAAATATGAACTCTGTATACATATATGTTTACACATACACCAAAATGCACACACTTACTTGCTTTCTTAGATATTTAGGGAATGAATTAGATTGAATCTAGATTATAAGCTTCTTCACTAAGGGGTTTGCTTCTTGAGGGTAGACATTTTCTCTTGTTTTTTTACTTCATAGACACTGAATGAAATATTTGTTGCTTGCCCTGATTTTGGGATTGGGTAAATTGTTACATTTCTCTAAAGAATAATTAAGATCAGGGTGCTTTGTGTGTGTATAAGCCAGTCACTTTGTCTAGAGGATTGGTGAGCTGCAACCACTGATAGCTGCCTTGACCCTGAAGTATCTGCTCTTTACGTGAATGAAGAATGAAGCTTGTGATCAGTGTGACCACTGCTTCTCAGAAATGCAAATTTTCTCACTCTTGTGAATATTGTACCTACACCTCATGCTGGCTGCTCTCCTCTTCTTCTTTTCATTTTTTTCTCATTATAACTTTGTCTCTGTCCATTGTACCCAGATATATCCGAAAAGTTGTCACCTGCAGAGATGCTATTTGGTGAAGATGTGAAACCTCTTAAGAGTTAAGAATGATCCTTTATCTTCAGCGTTGATGATAAACCTGTTAGAAACAAATTTTTGGATGGGATATTGTAATACAAATGAAATTGTTGGTGAAACAGATGACCTGATTGTTTCATGTGCGTTTATATTATCTATATTGGTAATTTGCTCCACAGGATCAGATAATTATGAGTATACACATGTGTTGAAAAGAGATGCATTCAATTCACAGCTATGGAAGTTTTAAAGTGATTTTTCCCCCCAAAGAAGTCAGAATGTATTCATTTTTTCTTGTCATTTCCTTCTTAGCTTAGAGTTACCCATTATGGCTTCCTAATTTCATTGCTACCACATTGTCCAAGTCTTTATCACCTCAGGCCTGAGTTACTGTACACTTAATGCTTGTCTCTCCTGTTTCTGGTTCATTCTATATACTGTATACTTCAGCAGACATTTATTTACCATGGTGGTGATAGTGGTGATAAGATTTTAGTTCTAGACTAGAGGGCATAATTCATCAAAAAGTGCACAAGAGAGGTATTGGTTTGTAATTTTTAAAGCACTAACTTCAAAATTGCCCCCCACCCAATTAAAAAATAATTGTGGACCTATAACATATACAGTACCACTTTAGATGGTGAAAACGTTTAATATATTTACTGAATTGAAATAGTTTGTTGATTTAAAAATTCTTCTATGATGGTAGGATATGGTAATGGGACGATTCTAGAGAGGAGCAAATCTGGTATGTAGCATGTTCGTTGTCCAAAGAGGACTATTTCTGGGAATGAGTAGAGCATTTTTGAAATTAACATTGTAATAAGCACAATGCAGCAAAGAAGGTTTAAATCATAGTGGTGCCTCTCTCCTCCCTGGCTTCCCTGATGCCCAGTGGTATACAATTCAAAAATATCTGATGAGCAGTTATAACATTTCTCTGATTTTCCCCTTTCTTTTCTTCATCTCCAGGTTCATCTTAAATGAACCTCTCCTTGGTCCCATAAGGCCAGTCTGTTTTTGCATTCCTCAGTTCTGATTTCTTTTGGCAGGAGGACTAGATGTGGTTGACAGATTATATCTGAAAAGGGCTTTGGTAATTGCTCGTTCTCTTCAGCGACTGTGTTGCTGACAGATGGGCACAGGGAATATTGAAAGTGTTCTGGACCTCCTCTTACTCCTTCAGCTCATGAGCACTGCCAGCATTTTTCTTATTATCCATTAGCAAATTTTAAAAGAATTGCTTGGATCTTTACATCTTTTTGGACCTATAACTAAATCACATGTATGGCTAGGTTCTTTCCCACCTCTTCTACCCCCCCCGTTATGTATTTTTTGGAATAGAGAAAATTCTCAAGATGTTAGTGCAGGCTGGCATGAATGGGTGCCAACAGTCCTTACAGACTTGTTAAAAGATTTATTTTTTGCCTGAGAGTTACACATATGGCCTAGAATGATAATATTAGGATCTGTGTTGGTTGGGATAATTGGCAGATCACACCTTAAGAAAAGTGATTGGTTGGCTTGTTTCTTTCATTTTAATCTGTTGTCTCCGTCACAGTCAAATTAGCATTATGTAGTATGTTACTACACTTAAAAAATTATTTAACCCATTTATAGAGGGCATCTGTCAGTTGCATTTGAATTATTTAAAATATTTTCTTACATGGCCAATTTAGTAACGGCAAGCAAAACCAAAATGAGCAAAGGAGAGGATCCCAATAATCCCAGATCTGTAAAGTGGATTTCTCAAGGGGGTGGAGATAACCACCTAGCTATTGCTAAATGTGATCTCACTCAGTTGAAAAAGAAACAATCAGAAGTGAGCAATAGGAGCCATTAAACCAGTGAAGACTTGTTGCCAACGTGGAGATAGAAGATATTGGTCTACAGGGTATTGTTGGAGAGGTAACTGTGAGGCCTTTACACCCAGACAGCCCTTCTGTCCACCGCAAGTCTTTACTGAACTCCTCGAGATTTAGGGCCAATTAATTCATCTGTTTTAAGATGAATTCATCTGGGTAATCTGTTTTAAGATTAAATTAACTTGTTTGTTCTTGCTTTCCAGATCTCTTATTCACTGCATGTGTGTATGTGGGTATGTGAGTGAGAGTGAGAAAGATAATATGCCCAGTGTTGGATATCTATTTTCATTGACTATTAAGTAGAAGAAGATGCTCACATACTTATAGGTACAGAGGCTTCAACATAGCAGTCTTTCACAGTGTGAGTTATGATAGACGTAATCTAAGAGTAAATTATACAAGTGATAGGGCTGGGACAGACCTTTATTAAATTTTGGGTACTATTGTAGATTAGAAAAGTAAAATGTGTCACCTCTACTTATCTTTAAACATTCACTCTATTTAATGTATTCATCAGACCTCAAGAAGCTTGCAAGTATATTCTGAGGTTACAAATTTGTATTTTCTTTGTAAGTAATATTTAGTAATATTTTCCTTTATGGAAAAACATTTAAAATCTAAAAATGCCACTGTGTGCCAATGTCCTGTATCACCTCGTTCTCAGTTTTCATTCTCTTCTAATAACTGTTTCTAAGAAAACTATTTTTTACAAATTATTCCAATGATTACTTTAAAATTAGAAGATCTCTTAAATAGCATTAGTGTGATTTACAGCAGAGATAACTAAGTTCCCCAAAAGTTAAGTTACATGTTTAAGATTACACAACAAGTTAAGTCAGAATATGGAGAGGAACCTAGATCCTCTCATCCTTGTTCAGTCCTTTTGACTCTAATGTTGCCTTCTATCACATTCTCAGTCTGGCTGGGTTGGCTGCAAAATGTCAAGGGTATGCTGTTTGCAGTCTAATTTAGCAATTATGATCAATGTTGTCATCCATGTTTTAATAATAGAATTATAGAATTAAAATTTGTTTTCCATAGGCCATCTTTGTAAGAAATGCTCAATACATATTTATTAACTGAGTGAATGAAACTGGTAGTTTTGTTTTACATATGCACTTTTTCTGACTTTCAAAAAAAAAAAAAAAGTTAAAATCAGAAAAGAAACCAAAATGGATCCATCTGACTTATTTGGAAGGACATTATTGCATAATGAAATACCAACACAGTCACATTATATAAGTCAGTGTTCATTATCACAGACAAATCAGCATGGTAAAGGTGATAGATTTTCAGAATAGCATAGGGATTCTTTTAATAACCCCCCAATAAATAGAAGCAAATAGTTTTCCAACTGAACATACCTTTGAATTATTACTCATATTATTGTCTTAATTTGTTGAAATTGTAGTATTTTTGTAATGTGATTGCCACATTGGTTTTCAGGAAGAGGAGATTTATGATTCTGTATCCCCTTTTGGTTCTGTTTGTCCCTTTTAAATCAGTTTCACCTCTCATCTTAGACTTATTGGGATTTTTATGAATGTACCTGACTGTCCTTAGTACATAAAAAGAAGACTCTTTTCACTTTACTTAATCCTACAAAATTTTGAGTGTAGTTCCCAGATGGCTAATTATTTATTTGGTGACTAAAAATCCAGCGTCTTGTTCTCCAGTCACATATGTGATTTTTGGATCTTAAGATATATTTTTATATCTCGTATGAGTGATCGTAGAATTTCCAGCCATTATATTTCTTATCACTATGGCTAACTTGAATATAATAACATGATTTAAAAATATATATAACCCTGACATGGTGATGTACTTTTGAAAGCTCCTTGTATTAGCTAGTGATTTGTACAGCTGTATCAAAAAGAGTTGCCTCACTTCAGAGGATTATCAATTAATTTGCATAAATATATTTATGCTTGAGAGTTGAAGTAATGCACTATTAGTTTTATAAAACAGTTGGCATACCTGTCAAAGTTCTTAATGTTCTTTGCAGTGTTAGGGCTAGAATTTCCCAGGGCATTGAAAGAAAAAACAAAGAAACAAATCTTTGATAGTGTTGCATTCTGCTTGTTCTCTTGGGCTTGTATTGAAGAACGGGTGTTGAGGTGGTGTTGAAATTAGTTTGGAATCATGAAAAAATAAAATACAACTCTTTAAGGTAGCTAGGGCAAAATGACTTTGCAGCGTCACGACTGTTCTGCCCCTGTCTAAGAAAATGCTTCTTGTGCTCAGTAGCTCTTGTTAACCTGAAAAACTCTAGAATTACATAAATAATGAATGGATGCAAAATGCATTGGTTTTTGTAATGTAGATGAAGGTAAGATGTCCTGTCAGAACTGTAATTTGCATATTAGAATAATTTAGTTATCCTTTTTCTTTAAAGCAATAAATGACTATGAATATTCATGATCAATTAAAATATTAATAGTATACTGATACTTGAGTTTCAGGTCTTTAGCCATCCATAAAGAGTTTCATTTAAGCTTGACTAACAGTGAAGGGATACTTTAGCATAGTGTATAATATATTGGCATTTTGTCTCTGAAATGAAAATATAGTACCTGACATGAGTAAATAATTTGCTTACTCATGTAATTCATCATTTCTTTTGATAAGAAAATATTCTCTTCTTGTATAGACTAAAACAGGGACACAGTACATATATGTATTTTGGTGTTGAAGTACTGTAATTTTTTTAAGCACTAGTATTTATCTTTATTATGTAGTTAGAGTTTCATTTAGTTGCTTCAATTGACTTTTAGACTTAAAAAAATTTGTAAGTGTAAAGTGTACATACAGTGTTACTCCATCCACATTGTTGTTCAACCATCACCACCATCCGTCTCCAGAACTCTTGTTCATCTTACAAAACTGAAGCCATATCCATTAAACAATAATTCCCCATTCTCCCCTTCCTCAAGTCCCTAATTCCCTAATAATCACAATTTTACTTTTTTTTTTGAGTCGGAGTCTCACTCTGTCGCCAGGCTGGAGTGCAGCGGCATGATCTCAGCTCTCTGCAACCTCTGCCTCCCGTGTTCAAGTGATCCTCCTGCGTCAGCTTCCTGAGTAGCTGGGACTACAGGCATGCGCCACCATGCCCAGCTAATTTTTTGTATTTTTAGTAGAGACGGGGTTTCACCACATTGGCCAGGATGGTCTTGATCTCTTGACCTTGTGGTCTGCCTGCCTTGGCCTCCCAAAGTGCTGGGATTACAGGCGTGAGCCACAGCACCCGCCCACAGTTTTATTTTCTATGAACTTGACTCCATTGATTCATATAAGTGAAATAATGCAGTGTTTGCCTCTTTGTGACTGGCTTATTTCACTTAGCGTAATGTTCTCAAAGTTTATCCACGTGGCAGTATGTGTCAGAATTCCCTTACTTTTTAAGGCTGCAGAATATTCCAAAGTATGTATACATCACATTTTGTTTATTCATTCTCCTGTTGATGCACGTGTACTTTAAATGTGTGACTTACATGGCATGTACATTATTTGGGTTGCTTTCAGCTTTTGGCTTTTGTGAATAATGCTGCTCCACGAACATGGGTATACAAATATTTTTTTGAGATCCTGCTTTTAATTCTTTTGGATGTTTACTCAGAACTGGAATTGTTGGATCTCGTGGTAATTTTATTGTTATTTTTTTGAGGGATCTCCCTACTGTTTTCCATACGACTACAGCATTTGACTTTTCCATCAGTAGAGCCCGTAGGTTCCAATTTCTCTACAACCTCGCCGACACGCCTACATTTCTGTTTAATATATTGATTTTTAAGTTATAAAAGTTTGCATATTCTTATTGTAGAGATTCAAACGATTCAGAGAGGTGTGAAGTAAACTTGAAAATCCTTCTTTATTTTCTCTCTGACTCTAGAAACATTGATTAACACTGATTGAATCAGATCCAAGATGAAGTTTCAAATTCCTCTAAAAATCTTCCCAAGAAAGCTTTTTAACACCCTCCCACACATATCTGTAGATAATTGTCTTCTCTTTTGAGCTTCTCTTTTAAGGTACTGCATCTTAGTACAGTGACTTCCATTTAGTGAATGCTACTGAACGTGGGTTTGTGTCAGACATTGTACTATCCACATAGTTTTCAACTTTATAGCATCAGCAGTACCGAAGTCATAGTGCCTGGCAAGTCATAGGTGTTCAAAATACATATGACACATGAATACACAGGTCCAGTCTGGGAGGAACTTTTCAGGAAGTAACTAACATAGGCCTCTTTCCTTTCCAGTGCAGTATAAGCAGTCTCACGCTGGTGTTGCTTTGAGCATGCATTTTCCATGTTGTATAATATAATATTGCTTTAAGGCACACACTGGGCCTATGAAGACTGGGCCTTTGTTTCCTGCTGCTTTTGATACAGGACCAGAAAATGTTTGGACCCACCAACTGTTCTCTGATTTGTTAACACTGGCTCAGAATTATGGAAGTTTGAAGTTGGCTGGAAGCTATGAGATGATTCAGTGAGAACCTCATTTAATAACTGAAGAGACTGACATAGTCAAAGACTTCTGTTGTTAGGAACAGCACTTGTTTTAACCTTTATTTTAGGTCGGGGGTACATGTGCAGGTTTGCTAGATAGGTAAATTGCTTAAATTGCTTGCCACAGGTGTACAGATTATTTCATCACTCAGGAGATAAATATAGTACTTTTTGATCTTCACTCTCTGTATTAGTTTGTTTTCACAGTGCTATAAAGAATGTCCTGAGACTGGGTAATTTACAAAGGAAAAAGGTTTAATTGACACTCAGTTCTGCATGACTGGAGAGGCCTCAGGAAACGTATAATCATGGCAGAAGGCGAAGGGTAAAGAAGGCATGTCTTTTCATGGCAGCAGGAGAGAAGGAGCGCAGGGGAAACTGCCACTTTTAAACAAACCATCAGATCTCGTGAGAACTCCCTCACTATCGTGAGAACAGCATGGGGAAATCTGCCCCCATGATTTAATCACCTCCCACCAGGCCCCTCCCCTGACATGTGGGGATTGCAATTTGAGATGAGATTTGTTTGGGGATACAGAGTCAAACCATATTACCTTCCTCCCTCCCTCTACCCTCAAGTAGCCCCCGGTGTCTCTTGTGCCCTTCTTTTTGTCCACATGTACTCAGTGTTTAGCTCCCACTGATAAGCAAGAACATAATGTGGTATTTGGTTTTCTGTTCGTATGTTAGTTCCACTTAGGATAATGGCCTCCAGCTCTATCCATGTTGCTGCAGAGGACGTGATCTTATTCTTTCTTATGGCTGTGTGGTATTCAATGGTGGATATGACCACATTTTCTTTATCCAGTCTGCTGAAGAACAGCACTTTTAAACAATGCTCTTCATTTCAACTTTGGTGAATCTGACAATTATGTGTCTTGGAGTTGCTCTTCTTGAGGAGTATCTTTGTGGCATTCTCGATATATCATGAATTTGAATGTTGGCATGTCTTACTATAAGGTTGGGGAAGTTCTCCTGGATAATGTCCTACAGAGTGTTTTCCAACTTGGTTCCATTCTCCCCGTCACTTTCAGGTACACCAATCAGACGTAGATTTGGTCTTTTCACATAGTCCCATATTTCTCAGAGGCTTTGTTCGTTTCTTTTTACTCTTTTTTCTCTAAACTTCTCTTCTCGCTTCGTTTCATTCGTTTGATCTTCAATCACTGATACCCTTTCTTCCACTCGATCGAATCGGCTACTGAAGCTTGTGCATGCATCACGTAGTTCTCGTGCCACGGTTTTCAGCCCCATCAGGTCATTTAAGGACTTCTCTACTTTATGTTTCAAAGCCTAATTGTTAAAAGTGTCCTTATGGATGTTACTAAAGCCTCCATATCCAAGATAAAAGAGACTGCTTTGCAGGGTTGTTAAAATCAGGTTTTTCAAACATAATTAATCAAATAAAATTTACCTACTGATATTTCCATAGTCCTTATGGGGTAACAATCGCTCTGTATTTTTTTTGTTTTAAATAAGGAGAAATGTAAATGTAAGTTTTTCCTAATGTTGTTTACACGTGCAGAATGATTAGATACCTTGCCATTTTAGTATAAATATGAATAATGATCATTGGGTTAATGATTAAAAATAAAAAAAATAAGAAAAAAGCATTTTAAATTGCAACAGAAACAAATCACAAGGACCAGAATTACCCTGTTTCTCAAGCAATCAGAAAATTTTCCAAACAATAATTAACATGTTAAAAGAAAAAAGAAGTGGAGTCTTAAGAAATACAAAAGAGTTCATGGGGATTTTGAAAAGTTTCATTCTTTGCAGATGAATTGCATCCTTTGGGAAATAACAGTATATATAGAAGTTAAGAAACATCAGTATTACACATTCTTTAGTGTTGTTTAGCAGCTTTTTTGAGAAATAATTCACATGCCGTGTAAGCTACACATTTAAAGTATACTATTTAGTGGTTTTAGTATATTCACTGAGTTGTATAGCCATTGCTCCGTTCTAATTTTACAATAGACTATTTTTCTTTTAAAGTGTGGTTTTTTTTCTTTGTTTCTTCATATTCTCACCAACAGCCTCTATTATTCTTTATTTACATTTGATTTCTTTGAGATCTTGCCTACTTTTTTGGCTGTTTCAACTGTTAATACGGAAACACTAGTCCTACACTCCAACTTGTTCTTCTCACTTCCTTAATATTACTCTGGTAATCTCTTATGTGTCCTGCTATTTTATGCATTCATTCAGCATTTGTTGAGAGCCTGTTGTGTGCTGGGCACTGAAGAATGTTGGTCTAGCTGGGAGGACAGTTATATAAACAAGTAATGGCGGCACTCCAGGGACTGAAACGCTGTTCTGGATGCTCTGGGAACATAGAAGGACACTTGAGAGGTGCAGGCACGATTTTGCAGGAGAAAGAACTCTTGAGCTGAGTCTCAAAGAATGGGTAAGAGTTAGCCAGATGTACAAGACAGAGAATGCCAAGCAAATGGATTATCATATATGAAGCTTCTAAGATTCGAAAGAACCAGTTGTATTTAGAGGAAAGCAACCAGTTCATTCAGTGGCATGTCTAGGAGAGAAAAAATGAGAGGGAGAGACGGGGAAGGGCCTGATATTTGAAAAGCCTTGAATGCCATACTAAGGAATATCATCATTATCCTGAAGGCAGAGATAGCCTTTGAAAGATTTTACATGGAGGAAGAAATGATAAAGCCGATGATGGATTTTAAGCAGAGGATTGGTATGACGAGATGTTAGCAGGAGGTCTGAAGGTAAATTTGGTAAGCCAAGGCAAAGAGACAGGATGTCTATGAGGTGATTGTGGTTGCTTTAGTTAGAGATAATGAACTGTGGCTGTGTCTGGAGGATAGTGACTGTGTGGGTTGGGGAAGAAGAAGGGTTATAAAGGACAAGGAGGAGTGTGAGATGACTATGGCTCAGAAAATTGCATGCTGGAGGGTTTAACTTTGGTGGAAGAAGAGCAGGATGTAGGGAACAAGAGCTCAGATTTGGATTTGAACTTGTTGAATTTGGGATGTATGGACTATTTAGGTGAAATCCGGAGTTTGAGAGAGAGGTCTGGGCCACACATGGCTTTGAGTATCATTAGCATTGAGGTTCTCGTTGACTGGATATCATGATTGTGTATTTGATCAGAGATACAGTAAGAAGAGAAAAGACTTGAAAAGAATCTTGGGGACCCCAGCAGGTGAGGGATTTTGAAGGTGGAGGAGATAGTCATCATTATCTGCTCAAAACCCTTTTCTTACTAAATTGTCTTGTTCACTCAAAATTGTATCATTCTCAATGTAGTTGGAAGCCAGAGTTGGGAGTCTTCTCTGACAATTAACTGTGTAATCTCTCATCACTTAGTCATCATGATTTTGCTTTTTTCCTGTGCAGTACCTTTTAGATCTGCCCTTTCTGATTTTTTCCCACGTGTATCACTGTTTTTCAGGCCTTTGTTTTTTACCTATTTCGGTTTTGTTTTTTTTTTTTTTTTGACAGAGTCTTGCTTTGTTGCCCAGGTTGGAATGCAGTGGTGTGATCTTGGCTTACCGAAACCTCTGCCTCCCGGGTTCAAGTGACTCTACTACCTTAGCCTCCAGAGTAGCTGGGATTACAGATGCACTCCACCACACCCAGCTAATTTTTGTATTTCTGGTAGAGATGAGGTCTTGCCATGTTGGCCATGCTGGTCTAGAACTCCTAACCTTAGGCGATCCGCCCGTCTTGGCCCCCCGTGCTGGGATTACAGGCGTGAGCCATCGCGCCTGTCCCAGACTTTTATCTCTGTAATATGTCAGAGTTCTATATAAGATTTCCAATGACAAAGAAGAGTTCTGCTGTGAAAAAAAAAAGTTTGAAAGTATTCATTTATAAAAATACAGATCCTGGCATTCAAGGCTCTTTGGAGTCTCTCCCTATCTAATTTATTTTTTCAAATGTAAATCTCAGCATAAACCTTAGGCTTCTGTCATTCTGTGATATTCAATACTCCTGAATTTTTATGTCTGCCTTTTAAAATGCTGTTTCCATTACTTTCTTTACTCCTCACACATGCAAAGGTCAAATTCAGTAATTCAAGTCTCATTTCCTCTTCGAAGAGAAAGCAGTGTGGTATTTTATAAAGCTTCATGCAAATCCTTGTGTTATCTGTGTAACTTCAAATGACGGACTTCCCTAAACTTTAGGTCTCTTATGTGTAAAATAGACCATGTGTAGGTTAAATTAATAAAGTGAAGTGTATAGCACATGGTTACTTTTTCTGATCTCGGTCCCTTTGTGCACCCTCAGTCATTTATTTATTCATTTAAGAAGTATTTACTTCGGCATTACTCTGGGCAGTGGTGATATAGCAGTGAACAAAATGAACAAGAATCACTGTCATCGGTCAGGGGTGGTGGCGCACACCTGTGGTCCCAGCTGCTCGGAAGGCTGGGTGAAAGGGTCACTTGAGCCTGGAAGGTTGACACTACAGTGAGCTGTGACCACACCACTATATGCCAGAGTCTAAGTAACAGAGCGAGGCCCTGTCTTAAAAAATATATAATAAATAAAATAAATAAATAAATAAAAAGTAGCTGTCAGCACGGAGCTTATGTTCTAGAAGAGGAGATAAATGCTAAGAAATATATACTTTTTTTTTTGAGATGGATTTTTGTTCTGTCACCCAGGCTGCAGTGCAGTGGTGAGATCACAGCTCACCGTAACCTTTGCCTCCCAGGTTCAAGTGATTCTCCTGCCTCTGCCTCCCTTTTAACTGGGACTACAGTTGCGCACCATCACGCCAACCTAATTTTTTGTATTTTTAGTAGAGACGGTGTTTCACCATGTTGGCTAGGCTGGTCTCGAACTCCTGACCTCAAGTGATCTGCCTGCCTTGGCCTCCCAGGGTGCTGGGATTACAAGTGTGAGCCACCGCACCTGGCCTAGAAATATATACAGTTTTAATAATGATAAGTGCTAAGGAGAAAAAGGAGGAAAGGGAGATATGAAGTATCAAGAGGGGTGGCAGAAATTTTATTTATTTTTTAAATTTTAGATTCAGGGGTACATATGCAGGTTTGTTAGATAGGTAAATTGTGTGTCATGGGTGTTTCGTGTACAGATTTTTTCTCCACCTAGATAACAAATAGAGTACCTGATAGGTGGTTTTTTGATCTTCACCTTCCTCCTTTCCTCCACCCTCAAGTAGGCCCTGGTGTCTGTTGTTCTCTTCCTTGTGTCCATATGTGCTTAATGTTTAGCTCCCATTTACAAGTGAGATCATGCAGTATTCGGTTTCCTGTTCCTGTGTTAGTTTACTTAGGATAATATCCTCCATTATTAGGATAGTGACCTCCAGCCCCATCCATGTTGCTACAAAGGATGTGATCTTACTTTTTTTATTTTTAATGTCTGCATAGTATTCCATGGTCGTGTATATGTACCACATTTTCTTTATCCAGTCTACCACTGATGAACATATATGTTGATTCCAGGAATGTCTTTGCTATTGTGAATAGTGCTCTGATGCACATACATGTGCATGTATCTCTATGGTGGAATGATTTATATTCTTTTGGGTATATACCCAATAATGGGATTGCTGGGTTGAATAGATAGATTGAATGGGAAAGGCTTCTCAGAAGTTTTCTCTTCAGAAATTGGGAAACATATGACATACTCATAGTACACAGACTTTGACCTGCGGTCATTTATCTAGATATACTCATTCTGTCAGCTGTGCCCTCACCTCTGTTATGGGCTCTTTGTATTCCCCATCCCATTTTTTTTGTTTGTTTTTTGAGGCAGAGTCTCACTTCATCGCCCAGTCTGGAGTGCAATGGTGCGGTCTCAGCTCACTACAATCTCTGCCTCCTAGGTTCAAGTGATTCTCTCTGCCTCAGCCTCCTGAATAGCTGGGATTACAAGTGCACACCACCATGTCTGGCTAATTTTTTTTTTTTTGTATTTTTAGTAGAGACAGGATTTCATCATATTGGCTGGTCTCAAACTCCGGACCTTGTGTGATCCACCTTCCTTGGCCTCCAAAAGTGCTAGGATTACAGCAGTGAGCCACCATGCTGGCCCTGATCCCATTTTCATTGTAGTAGAAGTATAGTGACAAGGAATTGGTATGGTATCAAAATAGAACAGAGATAATGGAAGAGGCAAGACCTTCACATCTAGGATGAGACTGGTGGAATTCCATGAAAGTTAAATATTTAATACTTGTTTTGTCTGATTTTTATTAGTCCAGACACTTGCAAAATGAAAACCAGAAGAATAAAGACTACCTGCCTCTGCCAGGCATTATTAATTGCCCTTTGGAGATTTTGAATGAGGATGTTAGTGTCTTTGAGTTTCATAATGAAAACTGGAACTATGGGGAGAAATTGCTTCATCTCAGAACTAACTGAAGCTCCAGTACTCAGAGTGAAACTAAACTAGACTGGCCTTGGACAGGTGGGGAGTTAGCAGCCAATTTTATTCACTATATTTGTCTTTTATAAAAGGTGTTTGCATGTCAGATTGAGCAAAAATCAAGTAAAATGCCCAAGTTTTAGCATCATTGTTTGAACTTATCAGCAAAATCAGATGGCTTGAATATGTAATTAACAGTTAAATTTGTCCTCCAGATTTTTTTTAGCTTCTAGCGTACCAGCCAGGAAATTGAAATTAGAAAGAAGAACTCAGAATGTGAAACTCTCGTTTCTGGTTCAGTTTTTTTCCAAAGAACTTATCCAGACAAGAGTTAAATTTCCTGCCAGTGATGACATGAAAACTATGTGGTTGCTATTGCTTTTGTTTTGAACTTTGCAAAAAGAAAAAAAAAAATTCACCAAACATTACACTTTGATTAGTTCTAGCAGGTTTTTTTTCCCCCTTAGGGGAGACTGTAGAGTGTAATTTCATCACAAAAAACATGGTGCCTGAGCTCTAAGCAAAGTTTGAGTTTGTTTTTCCCTGGAGGATTTGACATTTTCTGTTTCCTGACATTTTTACCATTGTTAGACATACTTCTTTGTATTCTTGCCCTATATTCATCCCCTAAGGGAAATTGTATATTTTATCTACTGGAAGGCAGGAATGCCTTCTGTTTTGGACAAGCCATTTAATTGTTCAAATAAATTCAACTATAGTGTAATAGACCAATCATTAGGAACTGGGCCATGTGGCAGCATTTAGATTCATGAGACCCAGATTCTCAGTTCATTCCAAGAAAGAAATTAAATACCGTGGACATAAAATGAATGATTTTCTTTCCTCCCTTCTTTCTCCCCAGGGTTTCCCATTTCACCCTTTAGAAATATTAAGTGATATTCTAAATACAAACCAAATGCTTTTTGTTTCAGTATTTACGGTTTGCTTATTTGTGGTTTTCTTTTTTGTGGTTAATAATTTACTTATCATTAAGAAAAAATATTAGATTTTTTTTTGCCACTATTCTCTATTTACTCTATAAAAATGTGATGTCCATATAAAAGGGAAATGAAGACTTACCACTTTTTTGCCTTCTTTTCAACTTTTTGGATGTAATTCTATTTTAATTAATAAATATATGGCCAGGTGCGGTGGCTCATGCCTGTAATCGCAACACCTTGGGAGGTGCTGGCGGGCGGATTACCTGAGGTCAGGAGTTCGAGACCAGCTTGACCAACATGGTGAAACCCTGTCTCTACTAAAAATACAAAAATTAGCTGGGCATGGTGGCTTGTGCCTGCAGTCCCAGCTACTCAGGAGGCTGAGGCACGAGAATCACTTGAACCCAGGAGCTGGAGGTTGCAGTGAGCCGCGATTGCACCATTGCATGCCAGCCTGGGTGACAAGAGTGAAACTCTGTCTCAAAAAAATGTGTTTTTGTGTGTGTGTGTGTATGTATGTATGTGTAGATATGTGTGTGTGTGTATATATATGTGTATATATGTGTGTGTGTATATATATGTCTGTACATATATGTGTGTGTGTATATGTGTGTGTGTATATAGATGTGTATATACACACAAGGGGGACTTCAAAAGGTCTTGGATAAAAGGAATTAAAAGATACAAAATAAAAATATAAACTTTATTTCTCAACATAAGCTCCATCAAGGTCACTTTTATAAATGATGGCATCAGCCATTTAGTCCTTCCCTAAAGAACTGAGGCTACTGGGAACCTAACCATGTCAGTGCCATCTTTTTTACATTACTAACTGCAGACAAATGGGTGGCCTTTAAAGATTTTTCAAGATCATCTGGACATTTTTCTGCTAAAACTTTGGCTAACTTTCTCATAACTCTGTCATAATAAGCAGATGGTATCATTCTTTGGCCTTCTAGAAAGCCGATAAGGAGAATGCCCTGAGCATCTCAAAAAACTGTTGCCATGATCTTTGCTCTTCACCTGTCCATTTTTGCTTTGACTGGACCCCTTCCAGCTCTTGGGAGGCATTGCTTTGTGCTTTGTCTTCAGGATCACACTGGTAAAGCCATGTTCTGTCTTCTGTTACAGTTCTTCAGAGAAGTGCTTCAGGATCTTGATCTTTCTTGTTTAAAATTTCCATTGAATACTCTGCTCTTGTCTGCAGCAGATCTGAGCGTAACAGTTTTGCCATGCAGAGTGGAAAGTTTGAGTGGAAAGTTTGCTGAACTTTAATTTTCCAGTCAGGAGTGTAGGTAAGCTGAACCAGATGGGATGTCTATCATGTTGGTTATTGTTTGTACTGTTAATTGTTGGCCTTCTTTAATTAGGGCATGAACAAGATTGAGTTTTTCCTCACAAATTGATGTGGATGGTCTGCTGCTATAGGCATCATCCTCAAGATTGTCCTGTCCCTTCTGAAAACATGTCATCTATTTATAAACTGCTGATTTCTTTGGGACATTATCTCTATCATCTTTATATAAAGAATCAATAATTTTGATGCAGGATTTCTTATTCCTTAGTTCAGCTAAAATCCTGCAAGAAATCTGTCCGCAGAAAAGAGGGGGGTTCTGCTCATAGGCTCCCACCTCACAGATTGAATAACAGGCCACCACACACAAGCTGAAGACCCCCGGCTCCTCGTCTAAGGCTCGGATCTCTGATGCCTCCAGCCCGTTTTCCCAGTACACATGCAGGCCCCTGGTCCATTGTGGTCATGCTCAGGCAAGACCCTGTGCAGATTCCTTTCTCTGCCTCCTGTACCTATCAGTTTCACCACTTTTCCATCCAAGCTTCACCATATTGTTTTTCTGTTTTTATTTTTTTTTATTTTTTTTTATTTTTTTTTGAGACGGAGTCTCGCTCTGTCGCCCAGGCTGGAGTGCAGTGGCCAGATCTCAGCTCACTGCAAGCTCCGCCTCCCGGGTTCACGCCATTCTCCGGCCTCAGCCTCCCGAGTAGCTGGGACTACAGGCGCCCGCCACCTCGCCCGGCTAGTTTTTTGTATTTCTTAATAGAGACGGGGTTTCACCGTGTTAGCCAGGATGGTCTCGATCTCCTGACCTCGTGATCCGCCCGTCTCGGCCTCCCAAAGTGCTGGGATTACAGGCTTGAGCCACCGCGCCCGGCTGTTTTTCTGTTTTTAAAAATGTGATTATTATTTTTATTTTTAGAGATGGGGTCTCACCCTGACACCTAGAATGGAATGCAGTGTAACAATCATAGCTCCTTTTGATATGGACAGGAGGCAGGGAAATACTGGGTAGAAAATGGCAGGGTCCCTGGCAAGGGCTCCACCCTCAAGCCTGAACCCGCAGCCCAAAGTGAGAACATACATTCCTGTTTTCTCTCCCAAATGCTGCCCTTTCTGAAATCATCCTAGCTTGCCCTGCCCCCATCCTGTACCCATAAAAACCCCAGGCTCCGCTGGTAAAGGAGCGGGGCAGAGTGGCAGAGAAGGAGAGAAGAAGCAACCATATTTCGGGGAAAAGCAGCTTGACTTCAGAAGGACGGCTCGACGGCGGGACTTCGGGGAAGAGTTTGGCTAGGGATGGCCGAACCTCTGGGGAAGACCAGCTTTCCACTTCATCCCCTTTACAGCTCTCCATCCCTCTGAGAGCCTCTTTCATCAGTAATAAAATCCCTTGCATCTACTGTCTTCAATTTGTTCCTGTGACTTGATTCTTCCTGGATGCCAAACGAGAGCTTGGGATACAGAGGGCTGTCACACTGAGCTGTTAAACACGTAGCCATCGATAGACAGCAAAGCTAAGAGAGCACAGTATAACATTCCCTCTGGGGCATCACAGATCATGGCCAGGGCACCTCCCTAGACACTGCCACGCGGCTGATACAGGGCTCGGCCCTGCTGGTGTCCAAAGGTACTTGCCCCAGCCCCTGTACCTGCTCACCTGTGTGCTCCCCTTCCTTTGAGGGGTTGAGGGCTGTGGGCTGAGTAAAAAAGCTACCCTCTTCGGGAGTCCCACGAAAGGGCCAAGGGAACTATCCCATTTCAATTGTAGCATCTCCCGAGTTGCTGAGAGTATAGGCATGTACCACCACACCTGGCTAACTTTTACAATTTTTTTGTGGAGATGGAATCTCACTATGTTCCCCATGTTGGTCTCATACCCCTAGACTCAAACTGTCTTCCCACTTCAGCCTCCCAAAGTGCTACTGATTATAGGGTGAGCCTTGGCTCCCAGCCTTCGCCATAATTTTGATGTTCATTCTTGCCTCAATTTTAACAGAATTCATGTGACTGATGTCTTATCCTTTTTAGTGCCTCAAACTAGATCCTGTTCAGGCATGGATCTATATAGCAAGCTTAGTTTGATACAAAAATATTTTTGAAACCCATGGCATAGTTTTTTCATTTGCATTTTCTGTGAACTTTTAAAAGACCTTGTGTGTGTGTGTGTGTGTGTGTGTATTTTCTAGCAACACTGTTTCTTTTCTTTCATTTTGCACTCTGTATATTTTTGTAAAAAATACATCTTTGGATCTGAGTGGCCGACTTGAATTTGTTGAGACTAACAGTTTTTCTGCAGAAGTGAGTTTTCTCAGGTCTGTGCACTGCTGGTCAGAATGGACCGCTCTGTAAAAGGTGACACTTGGGTTTGTGGGACTGAATGCATGTAGGTTGGGGAATCAATTAAAAACACTTTCATTTTCTCCACGCTGTGGCAACAAGGTGGATACAGGTAGATACACATGGAGCAGTGATGCGTGTTGTGATCCTGAGCTGCCCTTTGAGTCTGCTGAGCTAAACAGTTTTTGAATTTTTTTCCACTCAGTACTCTAAAACTCACCTCCTGGGATTATTCTTTGGCTATAGAAAAGTATGCCAAAGTGTGGCAAAATCTGGATGTGAGTTCTTTGAAACATTTCTTTTTTTTCTTTTTTCTTGTTTTTTGAGACAGGGTCTTTGCTCTGTTGCTGAGACTGGAGGGCAGTGACATGATCAGAGCTTACTGTAGCTTCAAACTCCTATGCTCAAGTGATCTTCCTGCTTCAGCCCCATGGGAAGTTGAGACTACAAGTGTGTGCCACCACATCCAGTGAATTTTTTAAAAAAAATTCTGAATAGGTGGGGTCTTGCCATGTTGCCTAGGCTGGTCTTGAATTCCTGGGCTCAAGCAGTCCTCCTGCCTTGGCCTCCCACAATATAGGAAACATTTTCATTTGGCTACTTTAGTGCCTGGGAATATCTGGAGAGTCCTTGAAAGATCTACCTAGCAACTAAATTGGTAGATATTACTTTTTTTAAATTTTATTTTTGAGACAAGTCTTACTTCATCATCCATGCTGGACTGCAGTGGTGCAATCTCGGCTCACTACAACCTCCGCCTCCTGGGTTAAAGTGATTCAAGTGCCTCAGCCTCTTGAGTAGCAGGAATTACAGGCGTGTGCCACCATATCCGGCTTTTTTTTTTTTTTTTTTTTTTTTTTTTTTTTTTTTTTTTTTTTTTTTGAGACGGAGTCTCTGTTGCTAGCTGGAGTGTAGTGGCACGATCTTAGCTCACTGCAGCCTCTGACTACTGGGTTCAAGCGATTCTCCTGCCTTAGCCTCCCGAGTAGCTGGGATTACAGGCATGCACCACCATGCCCAGCTAATGTTTGTAATTTTAGTAGAGACAGGGTTTCACCGTGTTAGCCAGGATGGTCTTGATCTCCTGACCTCATGATCCATCCGCTTCAGCCTTCCAAAGTGTTGGGATTACAGGCATGAGCCACCATGCCCAGCCCATGCCCAGCTATTTTTTGTATTTTCAGTAGAGACTGAGTTTCACCATATTGGCCTGATTGATCTCAAACTCCTGATCTCAGGTGATCTGCCCACCTTGGCCTCTCAGTGTCCCAGGATTACAGGCGTGAGCCACCGTGCCTGGCCTAACATGGTAGATATTAAAGCTTATACTTTCAAAATTAGGCAAGTCTTTTGTTTTAGTGTCAGTAATTCTTGTTGTTCTTGAGTTTTTGTGAAACATTGGAGAGAAAAAGTGGTGTGAACAGTCGTTAATTCTGTACGGTAGTAAGCACTGTGATGCTATTGTTTCATTTTGTTTTTGAAACAGGAGAATGAATCACATATCATCAGCAAGAGGAGATTTGTTAAGGCAAGATGGGAGACGCTGCTTCCTTGTTTTGGTTGTGGAGTCTGATGTTTCTTCATTAGTTCTTGGTATCTCTTGTTCGCTATCTGAAATTAACTCTGGTAATCCTTACCCAGCAGGCATAACCTTCAGAGTCAAACAGAATCCAGCTAGAAATCTTTAAGCCCTAGGCCATCTTGCTCCCTGAATCACTAATGTGTAATTATAATGTATGTGATTATAAAATGGGAATCAATGTGTTTTGGGGAGTCTGGATTGAGAAGAAAAACTGATGAAGTTCAGTTGTCAGATCTATATGGTAAATTATCATAGGGGATGTTTATGGATGAAAGCTCTTGAATTATAGAAATCTCTCCTAATTCTGGTTTTCAGTTCCGTTTCCCACACATCAAAAGACTTTCAAAGACAATCCTTTCCTCCACTTGGCACAACTCCTGCACCTCGCTTTTCTAAATATTTGGAAGAGTGTTTCTATAATAGATGAGCACACACATATTTTGAGCAAATACAGTAAAATAGACAATATTCTTACAAATAATATGCAAAATTTTTAAGCAAACAGAAGTAGACCAGTTTTGTGTTTTATTCTGATTAAATATTAAAACAAGAATAAATGCTTTCTAATTTTGTATTGGAACACACATTTATATGGTTATGTAACAATGTGGAAAGTTTAATGATTTTTAAAGAATGAATTTATCAAAAAAAAATGCCTGTGCCTAACTGTAGATTAGATAAAAATAATGTTCTTCTAACAAGTAGAATTGAAGCATAATAATTAAGAGACTGTCCTCAAACTGAAATAGTCATATTGACCATTCTGAGTGTTATTGAGGCAAAACTGTGTTCAGTTGAACTGAGACAGTAATCTTAGAATTTAAGATTTGTCAGAACCCTTAAATGTGAACCACTTTGATGCACAGTATCTGTTGCTTCCCATTAACCAAAAAGAGAGTTGATGTGTGAGTCTTTGTATATTAGAGAGACAGTGGCTAAAAAGTAACTGGAAGAAAATAAATTCAGGTAATGAGAGATAGAGTAAAAAAAGAATGAATAATATTTTCATTTGAAAACCTTTCTCTCTTCTTTTCCTTTGGCAAATATTGTTGAGATCCTACCATGTGTTAGACAGTGTTTTGGGCAAGGGGTATAGGCAGTAAATAAAACACACAAGGTCTCTGCTTTCATGGAGCTTACATTTGTTATGGAGAGTGGGTGACACAAGAAATAAATAAGCTGGATTCTTTTTTTTTTTTTTTTTTTTTTTTTTGAGGTGGAGTCTTACTCTTTCACCAGGCTGGAGTGCAATGGCGCGATCTTGGCTCATTGCACCCTCTGCCTCCTGGTTCAAGCAGTTCTCCTGCCTTAGCCTTCTGAGTAGCTGGGATTACAGGTGCATGCCACCATACCCAGCTAAGTTTTGTATTTTTAATAGAGATGGAGTTTCACCATGTTGGCAAGGATGGTCTCAATCTCTTGACCTTGTGATACCCCCACATCGGCCTCCCAAAGTGCTGGGATTACAGGTGTGAACCCCTGCACCCGCCAAGCTTCAGTCTTTTTAAGCCTACTCTGGCTCAAGAGCCTGCCAGAATAAAAAAATAAACATAAATGAATAAGCAGATCTGATTATGGGAAGTATAATGAGAAAATGAAGCAGTTCAGGGGTCAGAGTAATAATGGGAGTAGGTGTCAGTTGCTATTTCAGATCCAATGGTCAGGGAATGCTTCCCTGATAAGGTGGTGGTTGAGCAGGAGCTGAAGGAAGTCAAAGAACCATGCAGATGTAGAGGTGGGGGTGGAGGAAGTCCTTGAGGACTGGCAAGGAAACCAGTGTGGATGGAGGAGTGTAGGTAATGGGGAGAGTAGGTGGATGAGATGAGAGAGGACTTTTTCCCCATAGAGTAAAGGAAGAGAAGGAGGATGGAACCCAGTAGACTGTGCAGTAGCATGCAGGAGAATCAGAGCAGGTGGTATCCTGGAGGCCAAGAGAAGAAGGGAGGTGATCAATAGTATGTGTCAAATGCTGCTGATACCCTTAGAAGTGGTGAACAAAGTTCTTGGTCCTACAGCCTAGAAAGTCTGTCTCTACCTTTCCTCTGTCCTTTGTCCCTTGCTACGAAGTCTTTAGTTTCTATAAGTAATTTGCTTTTGTTGCATATGCCTTTCTTAAGACTTTTCCCACAAATGTCTGTTTTGCATACCTCATGAGATTAGCGTCTACTTTTATGGGATGAATTATTTCTGATGTACTTGTTTTGTGTGTTTGTATGTCAGAAAAACATTTTTTAATTCTTTCTGTGTGTCAGGCATTGTACTGAGCACTTTGTGTGCATGATCTCATTTAATCCTTGTTACAGCCTTATGAGCTATAACTACCTTTATCCCTATTTTACTGATAATGGAAACTAGTGATCAGAGAGGTTTAGAAATCAGTGCAAGGTCACATAATTAGTCAGTGGCAGAATTGTTTTTTAAAACTTCTGTCTTTCTCATTCTAAAATTTACACTCTTAGCAACAAGAAGTTCCTTCCTATACCTCGCACTGTCTTATCACCAAATATCTCTACTCTTAGAGTTTTTCTAGAAGCTAATGGAAAGGCTTAGATTCTAGTATCTCCCCCTGTACCTACCTACCATGCCTCTGTCTTCTCTGGATTCTCCTACAGAGCCAAACCCCAGATTCTGGCACCCCTGTCTGCCTGTTTCTGTCTTAGCTAAGTGTGGCTCCCAACCAGCCCTGCCCTTTTCCCACACTCCCATTTTCTTTGCTCCAACATGCTCTCTTTGTACAATGTTATTCACATGACTTCCACCTCTGCCCTTGTCTTCATATGCCTTTCATCTGTGTAATTTCTTTCTCTCATCTCACAGCCTAAATGTTACATGTCTTGGTGTCTCAATCCTTGACCTAATCTAGAGTTCTTTCTTGCTATTTAGTGAAAACTGTATTTTGTTATTTTATTTCACATTGGAAAAAGAAAATGTTCCATGGATTTTTGAGAATTTCTGTGATTTCTGGCTGTTTTTTTATGTTTCATAATGTGCTGCCTCATTTTGGAGAAAAGACAAAAATAGGCTAACTTTGTTTTAAAACTAGGGAACATGTGCAGAGAATTGTTCATATTTGCAGAATGAATTAATAGTAGAACTACTTAAAATTAGATTTTCCTGCTTTAAACTCCCATTCTTTATCCTCTGTTTCCATAACTCAGCTATGTATTTTTGTTTGTTTGTTTTTTTATAATCATTTGTTTGTTGTGTTTGGAGCTTGGTAAAAGAATGAAATGATTTTGTAGAGAAATTCACTCTTCCCCCCAATAATGTGGCTCACCCGTAAATGCAACAAGATATCTCTCAAATAGGGTGAGCTTTAGTCTCATTACAGCAGGTGGGTTCCAGCTTCTTTTCCCTGCCAGTATCATGGTTTTTCCCTTTTCCAAGTACAAACTTCATCTTCAACTTAGGTCCAAGATGGGCACTAGTGTACCCAGCATCATAGCTCTCATAGCTATAAAATCCACTCAGGACCTTTAGAGCCAACAAAGGCTCATCTCTTTCTGACTCTCCTTTATAAAGCAAGTGAACCTTTACTGGAAGACCCCATGTCTCATTAGCCTGAATTGTGGACCTTGCCTATATCTATTTATGGCCAAGGACTTTGGGTCAGTCTCCCATGAAGCATCCAGCTGTCCAGAAGGACAGAATTAGGGTTCTTTTTAGAGGAAGCAATCAGGGAGGATATGAATTTAGGTTGACAGCCAAATTTTTAGTTTATCTTCTTCAGTATATGTGGAGTATCTCCTCATCCAGCCAGATTGTCCAGATCAAGTTTGGTGAATAGCACAAAGATAATTCATGTCACTGAAGCAGCCCCCTCCTTACCTTTATCAGTGTGGATTAGATTCTGCTACAGGTAGCAAAGACCTAAAATAACAATGGCCTCCACAAGATGGACATTTCCCCTTCGTACTTACAAGTCAGATGTAGTTCAGGGCTGATAGGACCGCCTTGTTGCATAGAATCCTTGGAGGCCGGGCGCGGTGGCTCACGCCTGTAATCCCAGCACTTTGGGAGGCCGACGCGAGCAGATCACCTGAGATTGGGAGTTTGAGACCAGCCTGAACCAACATGGAGAAACCCCGTCTCTACTAAAAATACAAAATAAGCCAGGCGTGGTGGCACATACCTTTAATCTCAGCTGCTCAACAGACTGAGGCAGGCGAATCGCTTGAACCCAGGAGGCAGACATTGCGGTGAGCCGAGATCGCGCCATTGCACTCCAGCCTGGGCAACAAGAGCAAAACTCTCTCTAAAAAAAAATAAATAAATAAAAAGAATCCTTGGAAAGTTAGGCTCCTTCCAGCACTTTGGGAGGCCGAGGAGGGTGGATTACCTGGGGTCAAGAGTTTGTGACCAGCCTGACCAACATGGTTAAACCTTGTCTCTACTAAAAAATACAAAAAATTAGCTGGGCGTGGTGGCAGGTGCCTGTAGTCCCAGCTGCTCTGGAGACTGAGGCAGGATAATTGCTTGAACCTGCTAGGCACAGGTTGCAGTGAGCCAAGATAACGCCACTGCACTCCAGCCTGGGTGACAGAGCGAGACTCCATCTCAAATAAATAAATAAATAAATAAATAAATAAATAAATAAATAAAATAAAATACCAACTGGATTTCAAAGACTTTCAGTATGAATAAAATATCTCAATTTTTAAATGTGACTAAATGTTTGCATGTTATTTTGGCTATGTTAGGTTAAATGAAAATATTAATGCAACTAATTTCACTTGTTTCATTTTACCTTCTTAATATGGCTACTAGAAAACAAAGAATTACATATGTGACCCACATTATAGTTCCATTGGTTGGCACTGTTATAAAGCCTCATCTCTCAATAGAGGACATGACTCTGTACAAATGATGAGGCTTCTTAATATCTTCTGATTTCAGAAGAAACAAATTTCCAAGATGAATACAGCTGGGCCTTATCTTTTTGTCATAATGTCCTTGCTGAATGCTACTGTCTTCTTCTTTATGTTCCTGTGTTTCTCTACTTCTTTCACTTTATCATGCTCCTTTCCTCAGCCTTCCCCTTAACCCTGCCTCTGCCAGAAATAGGACTTCTCTAATGGCTGTTTAACAGAAGATGACCACACTGTGTAATCTTCATGTGGCATACTTTGCTGAATATGATGTATCATTGCTTCTTTGATGACAGTTACCAAATTAGCCTTTCAGACAATAATTTCCATAGCTAGATGGACCTTTTCTGGACATTCGTCATTTCTTAGATGATAAATGAGCAGAGACCAAACTTTTTATTTTTTGAAATTGTGTGGAGTATATTGTGTCCAGAGCATACTGTTTATTTACTCTTTCATTTCTTTTGGTATCTCCTGGGGGAGGTAAAGTGGTGTGACTCTTATTCTATAAAGTACAAATTCATGTCTACCTTGACATTATTACCCCCAAATATCACATTAGATGTTAACTATAAGCAAGTATTAAAAATTGAACAGATTCCTGAATTTTTTTTTTTTTTTGAGACAGGGTTTCACTCCTGTCGCCGAGGCTGGAGTGCAGTGGTACAATCATGGCTCACTGCATCCTAAACCTCCTTGGCTCAGGTAATCCTCCCACCTCAGCCTCCCAGGTAGCTGGGACTACGGGTGGGTGCCGCTGTGCCTGCATAATTTTTTTGTATTTTTAGGAAAGATGGGGTTTCACCATGTTGCCCAGGAGATTCTCGAACTCCTGGGCTCAAGCAATCTGTTGGCCTTGGCCTCCCAAAGTGCTGGATTACAGGCGTAAGCCACTCTCCCCTGACTTTTGAGGTCTTTGAATGTTGCTTGCATTGCCTAGCATTTTTATTTATTTTCAACTGCCAGCCATCTGTGAGGATCTTGGGCAAGATGCTTCAGCTTTTGGGATCTTGGTTTTCTCATTGGTTGCTTCAGTAATATTTGCTTTACCTCATAATACTTTGAGACTCAAAGGGGAATATGATTGCAAAGGTAATTTGGACACTTAGTAGCTACGTTATTACAAGATATTATTTACATAGACCTATTTTCTTCTTCAGTGAAATGAGAGTGGTGTAGTTTTCCACTTTCCCAATCACCTAGGTGCAGTGTACCCTCTATTATTTGCACTAATGGAGAGAATCGATGTTGCAAATTTTCCAAAAAGCCATATAATTAGAAAATCATTCAGAAAATAATTCAGCATTTACATTTACATATGGGTCTCTCTTGTGTTCCAAGAATTCATAATTCAGAAAACAAAAGCAAATAAGTAAATAAATAAGTCTGACTCAGAAGAAAATAAACTTTGCAACTTGCCATCTTTGCCCTTTGTTCCCAGCAGCCTTTTGTGGGACAGACACGTATCTATGTCTCTAACCAGTGCAGAGTTCTAGCTTACAGCATTGTTGGCTTCTTTTTAGTTTTATTTTTTAGCATTTCAAACCTTTAGTCAGACAGTAACTGACTTGTGTGAAGCATCTTGTTTTCTCAGCTTCTATAGCAGTACCAACTACGTATAGATTATACTAAGAAAGTATGTAATTAAATACTGTCAATGTACGTTTGAAAGCAGGTTTGCAGTGAATCGCCTATCCAGGGAGTAATCCTGGATTGTCCTGTAAGAGTACCTAGAAATGCAATAGATGTACACTGCATTGCCCATCCTCCCCTTTGTTTATATGCTGCTTTTTAAAAAATTGAGGAATAGGTTGTTTGGCATATTCTTTTCATAGACCTCATTGTTAAGGGGGTGTTTTTCGGGGGTAAAAATCTGATTGCTTTTTAAATTCACTGAAATGCTGAATTTTGTTGTTTTACTGGTGTCCTTTGGCTTGGCATACTTTTTTATAGTCCTGTTATTTTTATTTGGAGAAATATCTTTCCCATTATTAGTGGAAAGATACAGTGAAAATCTTTGGAGGCCTGTATGTATGTGTGTGTGTGTGTGTGTGTGTGTGTGTGTGTGTGTGTGTGTATATATTTTTTTTTTTTTTGAGGGGGATACGTATTTTTCAAAAATTAAGGTTAGTTCATTCCCTTCAATTCTAACAGGCCATAAATCACTCTGAATTGTTGTGTATCTATCCCACCATTATATTCACATTTCTTGGTGGACATGATCTTTATAAATGAATAAAACATTTCAATCCAGCCTCTCCCTCCCCATCTTCATGTTCCTTTCCCACTGCTACTTTCCCTACTTCTCTCCTAGTTGGAAGAATAGAAATCCCCTAGAAGTGGGAGTGGAGCAGACAGGATGAGCTAGCAGTTTTCTGCCTTCCTTCTCTCTCCGCCATGATGACAGAGAACAACTCCCCTGTGCTCTCACCAGCCACAGTAGCAGTGGCGGCAGCTGCTGTATCTTAAGGTGTGCTTGCAGCCTTTGCCATTTCACCAGGATGTTGCCTAAAAATAGAGCTACTGGTGGAGTGAAGTCAAGCCACATGGCTTCCTGAACATCAGGGATGTGTGGCTATTGCCAGCTTGGCACTGAAAATACTCTCTCCCAAATTTCTGTTTTGAAGAAAGCCTCCAGACCATCTCTGGGGCATGGAGGCAATCCAATCCAGATCCTGCACCTGCCCACCCAGCTGGTCACCAATTTTACAGGTTCGTATTTTTCAGTAGTTTTGTTGACTATATAACCTCAGTTGGGTGACTGCATGCCGAAATGGCGGTGTATGTGTGTGTTTTTTTGTAAAAATTTGCAACTCCAAACAGAGAGGTTGTATGCGATATAATAAGCAAATTTGTATCTGTAGAAGGTGCATATATGTAAAGATTTTGGAATTTTGCTAAATTGAGTCCAGCATGATACTGACACACTGACTTTTATGAAATTAGTTTTTATTAAAATCTGCAGGTTGTTCTTGTACTGGCAATGGCTTTGATTAAACAGTGTAGTAGGGTCATATCCTAGAATAACAGCATTTCCAAATCCCTGGCTGTTTTTGAAAGAATTGTGATTAAAGTTCTGGCTGTTTTCCCATGATTACTAATATCTGCTGAGGGTTGAGTTTCCCAGGTTGTTATTGGCGATTGAGTTGTGTGGCAGCCCCTTGTGCTTTCTTGCCAGTATCAGTGGCATTCTCCAAGGGGAAGTGATTTCACATTGAAATGCGAGAACTAAAAGCTGTAACAAAATTAACATGGGGTCTAGGGTTTCTGATGTGACTACAAAACTAGAATGGGAATGTTTCCTAAAGCCTAATTCATCTGTGATTGAATTTCAGACTAAACAAAGCTGCCATGATGAGAAGGTAGAGAAACCCATCTAAAAGAGATTATGGATGAACAGATTGAGGAACATGATATGGCAGGGCAAAGTCTAGACAATCATATATTTCAGCTTCAGCTGGGCCTTTCTTCTTGACAGGTGTGTTCTGTGCCTTGGCATGAGCAGCTCAGGCAGCAGCTCACTTGGGAAAGCCCATGCTGTTAGGAACGATCTCTTTGCCTGCCAGTGGGAAATGGAAAATGAACTCCTTTCTTGTACAATATGTAGGAAAAAAATACGTGTTATGTGTGTTGGGTGGCTCCCTAGATTTTAAGATGTATTGTGGAATTATGGTTGTCTAAAAACAATTATTTCGTGTCTACTACCCCTGTTAATGATATGCGCTTTTCCACATTGAAAAAATATGCAGGATTTTAGAAATCAAGAATATACGCGGTGGTTTTTTTTAGTTGCTACCAAATTTAAACTTTACATAATTTTACTCTTTGACCTGCTGGTCTTTTACCTTGGAAATTCTAGGGCTTGGTGTTGATTCTGTGCCTTTGTAGGTTGTGAAGTGCTTGAGGTAGAGCACTATATTTTAGACTCTGTTTTCTCTCTAAGTGCCATACTCAAAATAGTTTTGTAATGCCTGTCTGGATTGATTTAGAACTTCCTCTTTGTGCTCTACAAAAAATAATTTTTAAACTCAAATGCAGCTTCATGCAGATACCTAAATACAGTCATTTCTCACTTAATGATGTGGGTATCTTTTGAGAAATGCATCATTAGGTGATTTCATCATTTTGTGCACATGATAGAGTGTACTTCCACAAACATGGATGGTATAGCCTACCACACACCTAGCTTATATGGTATAGCCTGTTGCTCCTGGTATAGTTTATGATATGCCTGTTGCTTTATAAACCTGTACAACATGTTACTGTACTATGTGTACAACATGTAGGCAGTTGTAACAAAGGGGTATTTGTGTATCTAAACATGTAAACATAGAAAAGATATGTTTTATCTTTTACAGTAAAAATACAGTATAAAGGTAAAAATGGTCCGTCTGTATGGGGGCCTTTTCCCTATGAATGGAGCTGGCAAGACTGGAAGTTCTCGAATGAGTGAGTGATGAGTGAATATGAAGGCCTAGGGCATTCCTCTATTCTACTGTAGATGTTATAAATATCGTGCACTTAGGCTACACTTAATTTATAGAAAATATTTTTCTTTATTAATAAACTTAGCTTACTGTAACTTTTTTACTTTATAAATTTTTATTTTTCAACTTTTTTACTCTTGTAATAACCTAGCTTAAAACACAAACACAATGTACAGCTGTACAAAAATATTTTCATTATATCCTTATTCTGTAAGCTGTTTTTCTAATTTTAGAATTGTTTATTTATTTATTTATTTTGACTTTTTAAACTTTTTTGTTAAAAACTAGGATATAAACACACATGTGAGCCCAGGCCTACACAGGGTCAGGATCATCAGTATCACTGTCTTCCACCTTCACATCTTGTCCCACTAGAAGGTCTTCAGGGACAATATCATGCATGGAGCTGTCAGCTCTTATGATAACAGTGCCTTCTTCTGGAATACCTCCTAAACGACCTGCCTGAGGCTGCATTCCAGTTATCTTTGTTTATAAGTGATAGGAGTACACACCAAAATAATGATAAAAGTATAGTATAGTAAATACATAAACCATATCATAGTCATTTGTTATCATTAGTAAGTATTGTATAATGTTTATAATTGTATGTGCTATACTTTTATATGACTGGTGGTTCAGTAGGTTCATTTATACCAGCCTCACTACAATATGTAAGTATTGCATTGCATTGTGAGATGTTAGGACAGCTACACCATCACTAGGCAACAGGAATTTTTCTGCTCCATTAGAATGTTACAGGGCCATCATGGTATATGCTGTCCATCATTGTCTGAAACATCACTGTATGTATGGCACATGACTGTAATTAAAATGATCTTTTCTTTGAGTGAGTTCTGAACTTGACACACTTGGTACTGCTCCTTCAGCTCTGGTTTCATTTTTGCATTAACTCACAGCGCTGATTTTTTTTCTTTTCTTTTCTTTTTTTTTTTTTGAAACAGAGTCTCTCTCTGTTGTCCAGGCTGGAGTACAGTGGTGCAATCTCAGCTCACTGCAACCCCCGCCTCCTGGGTTTAAGTGATTCTCCTACCTCAGCCTCCTGAGTAGCTGGGAATACAGGCATGCGCTACCACACCCAGCTCATATTTTAGTATTTTTTGTAGAAATGGGGTTTCACTATGCTGTCCAGGCTGATCTTGAACTCCTAACCTCAGATGATCCACCCACCTCGGCCTCCGAAAGTGCTGGGATTACAGGCGTGAGCCTCTGCACCCAGCCTCTAGCGCTGATGTCAAGATGAAACAATGAACTTCTGGTCTAACCTCTTCTCGTCTTTCATAGGTTGTTAGGTATTCATGTAGGAAGGAAAGAGAGCAGCAAAATAGTAGGTGTGTCTATGTATGAATGTTACAGACTAATTCATCAATTATTCAGCAAATGTTTTCTTAGTACACACGATTGTCAGACTCTGCTTTAGTGCTTGAGATACAGGAGCAAACAAAACAAAGTTCCTGCAATCTTTTATTTTTTTGAATATTTTATTGAGATAAAATTTAATATTTTATAGAATTGTACAATTATCACTACTATCTAATTACATCATTTTTATCACCCCTATAGGAAACCGCTATTCGTTAATAGTCACTCTGTATTCCTCTTTCCCCTAGCCGCTAGCAACCACTGATCTATTTTCTGTCTCTGTGGATTTGCCTGTTTTGGACACGAAGTATAATGGAACCATACAATGTGTGGCCTTTATGTCTGGTTTCCACCACTTAGCATAATGTTTTTAAGGCTCATCCATGGTGTAGCATGAGTCAGTACTTTTATTTGTTTTTCCTGAAGTAAGGATGACTATTGAAGGAGCAAGCCGGGGATTGCAGGTGGTCAGAGTTTGTTTTTTGGACATATTAAATTAGAGACATGCTTAATGGAATTCTAGTGAAGATGTTGAGTTGTTAAGTTGAAAACAGAAGTCTAGAGTTCTGGAGAGAGGCCTGGGCTGGAGATATGAGTTGAGGAGTCATTAGCTTATAGATGATACTTAAAGCCCCAGGTTAAATGAAATCTGCTAGGGAGTATAGGTGGAGCAGAGAAAGGTTCGGGAGTTGAGCCTGGGGGCATTTAAATGCTAAAAGGTCAGAAAAAGGAGGTGGAATTAGCCAGGAAACCTCAGAAGGTTTCTAGCTAGTGTGTCAGGAGGAGAACCAAGACAGTATAGGGTCCTGGAAGCTAAGTGAGAAGGTGTTTCTAGAAAGGAATGGTTAATTGTGTCAAGTGATGCTGCTAGATCCAATAAGAAAATAAGAAAGATAAGGACAGGGAATTGTTCATTGACTAAGACCATTTTAAGAAGGTAGTTTCCACACTAGCAATGGCAAGAGTGAAGGTGAGGGCCTGAGAGCTGTGCATATTCCTGACCATTCCCAAACTCCTAATCCCGTGCAAGTCTTTTGGCCTCGCCTTTACAGTCTGTTCCATCTCATCATGCCCTTTACGTCATTCCTGTCAGCTACCACAGAGTCCAAGGTTCTCTAGTTATCTGCCATTTTCAGGCCCCCTTTCCCCAATATTGCTCTATACATCTCTATTTCCTTGCAGTATGCATTACTTGAACTTATCTGTTTCATCATTGCAAATCCCTTATATCCTGAATATCTTCACTGAATACTCCTTTAACCTACTTCCTAGAGCAGTTAGAATTACACACACTCTCCCTCTTGAGAACCTGCTTCCTTTGCTACTGTTTATTATTATTATTATTATTATTATTATTATTATTATTATTGGCAGAGTCTCACTCTCTTGCCCAGGCCGGAGTGTAGTGGTGCATTCTTGGCTCACTGAAATCTCCGCCTCCCAGGTTCAGGCAGTTGTCCTTCCTCAGCCTCCTGAGTAGCCAGGATTACAGGTGTGCGCCACCTTGCCTGGCTAATTTTTTGTGTTTTTAGTATGGACTGGGTTTCACCATGTTGGCCAGGCTGGTCTCGAACTCCCGACCTCAGGTGATCTGCCCACCTTAGCCTCCCAAAGTGCTGGGATTACAGGTGTGAGCCACCGCGCCTGGCCCTTTGCTACTGTTTTAAATCGTGGCTTGTCTCCAGCACATTGGTGTGATAGGTGTCTTCCTTGTCTCTTCCAGATCATTTCCTTTCTCTTCTCCCTAAAAATTCCCATACTTTCAGATTATTCCATCTGTTATTATTTCTTGTACTCATTTATAGACCCTGGGATTGTTCCACCTTTTCCTAGCTGTAGATCCTACAAAGTGTATTTGCTAATAGTAATTTATTTTCCGAGTTTTGGCAAGCATCATTATTACAGCCTGGCTTCTATGTGGTTTACAATAGTGAGGATACGTTTCTAGAGCGGTTTTTCTGAGACATTAGTAAATATGGAAGATGACAAATGCATTAATCAGGCACCTGCCATACGGCTCTGATTTTTTAAAAAATGCATGAATTTTTAAATGGTTCGTGTAGTTGAAAGGAGAACTTAACACATGTGTCTGACAAGCTGATCAAATGATGAAGTGAAGGAAAATTGAGCCTCAACCTTTTGGGCAGCCAGTGAAAGTAAAGGCACATTGCAGTTTTCCGAGGCAGATGGAATGTGAACAACTAATAAATCAGGTTTTGAAACATTGAAGAACAACTTATTTCAATGCATATGGTGTTGGATGTCAGACAAGATAGTATTGGAAATAAAAACAGATTCGGCAGCATCAGAAGGACGTTGTACCTAAGCATTATCTGCATAACAATATTTAAATGCATTTCATGGCATCAAGCTCCGATATGTAGCAAATAAATAATTATAGGGCACCAAAAAGAGCCTTCAAGATCTCCAGAGAGTTGACATAAAAGAGATCAGAGTGAAATGGCACTATCACAAGCATTCTGTGATCATTCTAATTTCTCCATCTCTCTTGTGCTTTAAGAAGATCTGAAGACTGTAATCGATTTATAGACTTCTCATAAGAAACACTAAAAGTAGAAGTGCAGATTATTATAATGGAGAAATTTGCATTAGTGCCTGCTATGTGCTATGTGATATAAAATGGACCATTGCATGAAACTACATACCCCTTAACTAGAACAACAGATTTCAGAAAAGTAAACAAGCATGGCTCTGAAATTTGAATTTCATCTTCACCAAGTGAAGGGGTAGTGGGGGGAGCAAGCCAAAATTGGTATCAGTAAGTCATTTTTAAGTCATTCTTTATTGACTTTTTCAGTTGTAAATAGAGTTAGAAAATTTTCTTTTGAAAATTGTTTTTGAAATCTGGCATTTGTTAGTAGAATATGCTTCAACTCAAAGATGTTCAGACTTTCATAATAGAATTTTCCTGGGGGTTTATTCTTAAGCTAGATTCTGGAATATTAGTTTAATATAGAACACTTTAATCTGAGTTTGGGACTTATTTTTTGTTAGGTAAATGGAAAACAGCAATGGAAATACATTTTCCCTTGAACAAACAGGATGATGAGTCTAGTGAATATTTTCTTTTATATTCCTTAAAGGTATCTAGATTAACAGTTTGTTTGATTACCCCATTGGAGTTTGTGGTAATTTCTTTCTGCCTTCTCAGAATAGATCTATATTTGTTATGATCATCACCTACTGAACATTATTAGAGATTTAGGCATTATACTGAAATAGGAGTTTAAAAAGAATGTAGTATTCAAACTTGCTGCAACAGTGTTTAGGAGTACATCATACTAAAGACCCTAGTGGATGTGGGGAAAATTAATAAATGGTTGTTATCTGTAGTAAATATGCTGTATTTCTTTTTTCCTTTTCTTTTCTTTTTTTTTGGAGACGGAGTCTCACTCTGTTGCCAGGCAAGAGTGCAGTGGCAATCTTGGCTTACTGCAACCTTTAACTCCCTGGTTCAAGTGATTTTCCTGCCCCAGCTCCCAAGTAGCTGGGATTACAGGCATGCGCCACCACGCCCAGCTAAGTTTTCTATTTTTAGTAGAGACAGGGTTTCATCATGTTGGCCAGGATGGTCTCCATCTCCTGACCTCGTGATCTGCCTGCCTCGGCCTCCCAAAGTGCTGGGATTACAGGCGTGAGCCACCGCCCCTAACCTTAACCGCTGTATTTCTGGTAGCTTTATTTATTTATTTTGGAAGAATTTCAAATAAACACACAATTTGGGGAAACAGTTTACATATAACTTATGTGTTCATTTCTCATATTTAAGTGTCATATTGTTATCAAGATTTTACCATACCGGGTTCATCTATGTTGTTTTATTTTTTTTCTTTTTGGAAGTATTTTAAAGCAACTTCCAGACATTATGTCATTTTACCCCTGCTTGCCTGAATTCACATCTTTAAAACCGAAGAGCACCTTCTTAGATATCCACAAATCCATCAATTGGGATATCTAAGTGTGGGGAACTGTAATTATACATTTTGCCTCCATTTAGGGTTTACTGATTAAAAGGAGGTAATAAAAAAGAAACAAGTTTTGTTATATGGAATCCAGTATGACAGTGCAGAACTTCCTCCTATTATTGTATGTGTGGGCTGTTTCCATACTTAAATTGAACTTGTGGCTGTTCCAGGTCTTGATTCAGATGTTTATGCCAAGTGAGTTTTTGGCTATTGTGAATATAGCATATTCTAATTACATGTACATTGTGCCTGCAGTGAGTTGAAAAATAATAATTTTCTGATATTACTAATTCATAATAGCTCTGTAGCAATTGCCCTTTTCTCTTGATTGTGTAATAAGCACAGGGAATACGTAGAAGTCAGCTGAGAAGAAATGTTAATAGGGGAATATTTCCCATCAACTGCAACTCTCATATTGACACATAAAAAAGTTATATATGTAAAGCATAGTTACAACTAAACTGGGAAAAATCTGTATTTAAACATCATTGCCTTACATGTGGTTTTATCCTGGGGATTGGGGAGTGATAAAATTGTAAGAATCATGAGAACAGTGATAGACTCGGTGGGCCAGGTGGGGTCGAGCTGACTCACCAGAGCCAGTGGTGCACATCTCTTCCCACTGAACATTCTGCATTCAGTGACATCATGCTGGTAGCTTAGAATTGGCCACGGTGAGTGTAGTTACACAACAGAAATCAGCAAATGCTACAACAGGACTCTAGTCTCTCTCACAGAGCTGCTTATTAAACATTGACCAACACATCAGTAATTACAGTCCATGAACAACTTTTTACCCATAGGAAGAGAGGCTAGAATGCTGCTTTATTGTTCTGTAATCTTAGTCTTCTTAAACACTATTCTCATTGTTTCATAATCACCTGTTCCTTGATGTGTGCAGTATTCCTTTTTGTTCTTGATAGACATAACTAGATGTAATTAAACTTGTTATAAATTTAATTTCCTTTCCATGATCCTCCATGACTGTGACAGAGAATTACACTGAATTCTTCAGGGAAGTTGACACCTGCTGCAGAAACCTTGGTGATGGTTCCTGACTTAATATTTATGGATGTAATCCCAGGATATTTTGATGAATTCCCAGAATCTCGCTGTTGGAATTGATTCTTAACATTCTAATCAATGTTTTAAATCTCCTTTATGAGACCACAACAAGTGGACCTTCAACTTCTCTTAGGAGAAACAAACAAAAGACTGAAGTTGCAGAGAATAAACTGTCTCCTAAGAAAGCCATTACTTTTTCATGCCTTTCTTAGTAAGTTTTTGCTTTTATAAAGTCAGATCTGCCTTTTTGAAAGTTCCAGCCTGTTTATTTTAATACTGTCTTCTAGGACCATGGAATATAATTTTAACTCCTTTTTCATCATGTAGCTTTTCACATGTCACAAGACACTAATCATATTCCTCCCCACACCTCCACTTCTCTCACCTAAACATTCCCCATTTCTTCCACTTTTTTTTTATATTCTTGAATAAAACTCTAAAACTTAAGCATGCTTTCCTCTGAGGATTCAACTCTTGTGATTGCCTCGCAGCAGGGATTAGCAAAACACACAATTGTTTCTGTGTTACAGTAACTAGCATTTATAATGTCCTTTATAAAAATTTTACAAAGAACTTAACAAATATATATATATATATAGTTTCTTTGTTTGTTTGTTTTTTTAGACAGGATCTCACTCTGTCACCCAGGTTGCCATGCAGTGACGTAATTATGGCCCACTGCAGCCGTGACCTCCTGGGCTCAAACAATCCTCCCACCTCAGCCTCCCAAGGAGCTGGGATCACAGGAGTGCACCACTAGGCCTGGCTGTTTTCTCTATTTTTTTTTTTTTTTTTTGTAGAGATGGAGTTTCACCATGTTTCCTAGGCTGGTCTTGAACTCCTGGGCTCAAATGATCTGCCTGCCTCAGCCTCCCAAAGGCTGGGATTACAGGCATGAGCATCATGCCTGGCCTTTATTTGTTCATTTAATGAGAGGATTATGAGAGAGATTATAGAGTGGTAATGGTTAGATTGTTACTAGCCAAGAAAATAAGCCAATGAAATAGGAGTGAGAGGTGTGATGGGCTTTGGTAGTAGCCAGAGGTTTTGTCACTTTAGCGTGACTGATGATGGTCTCAGAAGGTACAGACCTTGTGTGCTGCTTGGTAGGGAGAACAGGAGACATTTCAGATACTTTGCTTTGGAGCAGATAGGAAAAGCATTTTGAAGCTAGACTTTATATCAGGGTAAAAATTAAGGAAAAGATTGTGTCAGAGGTTACTCTGAGTTTTTAACAACATGATCTTCTGACATTTTCATTGTATCACTCGCCTGCTCTAAATCTTTAATAGCTTCCCATTTTACTTAGGATGAAAAAATGTCTTTTCCTTCATAGGACCTACCACACCCTGTTGATCTGGTCTACCTACCTCCCTTCTTCATTCATTCTCCTTCCTCCCTAGCCTTCTACACTCAACTTTTTTCAGTGCCTTGAATGTAGCCAGGGCCTTCACACATGCTCTTCCTCTGCCCAGAACACACCTTCCTCTGTTCTTTACAGACCAACTCCCACCTGTTTTCAGGTCTCCGTGTGTCATTTCCATGAAATGAAGCCTGAAACGGGTTTCCTTGGCCTTGACATAAATTAGCCCCAATAGATATTATGGAGATTATTGTTAAGTACTATAGAGATATTAGGGTCTCTCTTGCCATTCTCTTCTAATCTTTCATAACACAGAAGACAATTTGTAATTGCATCTTTATTTGCACTATTGCTAAATATCATTTACTACATGTAAATAATCTCATTTACAATATGGTCAACTCCATGAGGGCAGGGACCGTGTCGCACCTACCATAGTGCCTGGCGTGCAGCAAGCTGTCTAATAACAACTATTGACGGGTGAATGTTTGGGGCTTCCCTACAGTATTTGTAATCTTTAGTATTCATGTTCTTAAGAATATTTAATGACATGGGAAAACACTTAGGATAGATATTAGGAGGAAAAAGCTGACTCAGACATTTATATAGATATGGTTTCAATTTTTATGTGAGTTATGAGTTTGTGCAAATGTTTCCTTTTAGTGGGCATTCCCAGGTAATCTCTCTCACAATTACATCATCATGGGCAGATTTCTGAAACTTGCTCTTACTTGCTGGTATATAGAAGTATACATTTTCTACTGACTAGATTTAATATTTAAATGATCTTATTTATATTGGATTTTACTCTTACTTTATATGCCAAGGAAGGGCTTACTGAGAAGGAGGTAGTTGATTAAAGACCTGAAGAAGGTAAGGGAGTGAGGTCTGCAGTTCTGGGGAAAGAGTGTTAACATAGTAGAGGGAACAAGATGAACACAGGTCTTACAGGCCATTTTAAGTAGCGTGGCTTTTACTTCAAATGAGATGTGAAGCCTTTGGAGCATTCTGGAGAGAAGAGTAACTGGATTAGGCATGTATTTTAATAGTATCACTCTGGCATGTATGACAATCCACTTACAGGGGGCAAGGATGGATGAAGAGAGACCAGTTAGGAGGCCAGTAATCCAGGAGACAAATGGCTTGGAAGGTAGTAGTAGTGAGGGTAGTGAGAGGTACTGGGATTCTTTATGTTTTGATGACAAAATGGAAAGCACTTACTGATGGATTGGATGAGAGGTAGACAAAAATACAAGAGTGAAGATGACTCCAAAGTTTTAGACATGAGCAACTAAAGGTGGTTGTTCTTACCATCACCAGGACCTTGTACTGTACCTGTACATGGCTGATACTTCATAAATACTTTTTGGATGTATAGTTGGCCCAGAACAACATGGGTTTGAACTGTGTAGGTCCATTTGTGTGTGGATTTTAAAAAATAAATATATTGAACAAATTTTTGGACATTACCTGTAGTTTGAAAAAACTCAGGAGACAGTGTATAGTCTAGAAATAGCAGAAAAATTAAGAAAAAGTTAGATATGTCATGAATGCACAAAGTATATGTTGATGTTAGTCTATTTTTATCATTTATTAGAAAATATATATGACTCTATTATAAAACTTAAAATATATCAGAACTTTTACACAAATACAGACCTTACATGGTGCCATTCACAGTAGAAAGAAATGTAAAGAAACATGAAGATGCAGTATTGAATCATCACTGCATAAAATTAGGTATAGTACATACTGTACTATTGCAGTCATTTCATAGTCACCTCCTGTTGCTGTTACCGTGAGCTCAAGCGTTGCAAATATTTGCTTAAAATGCTGTGTGATACTAATCATCTCCTTGTGAGCAGTCCATCTCTCCAGTAAATTTCGTATGGCACTGAGAAGTGATCTTTGGCAGTTCTCGCGTATTTTCCATCGTGTTTAGTGCAATACTGTAAGCCTTGAATAACTCTATGGAACCCATACAAAGCACCATTAGTCACGCTGGAAGTGCTCCCAAGAAGCAGGGGAAAGTCATGACATTACAAAAAAAAAAATGTTGAATTGCTTGATACGTACTATAGATTGAGGTCTGCAGCTGTGGTTCCCTGCCATTTCAAGATAAATGAATTCAATGTAAGGGCTATTGTAAAAAGAAAAGGAAATTTGTGGAGCTATCATTGAAGCTGCATCAGCAGGTATGAAAACCTTGTTCTTTTCGTGAAATACCTTTTTATCTGGTATTGAAAATGCAGCTTTTATGTGGGTGTAGGACTGCTATAAGAAAGGCATACCTATAGACTCTAATATGATTCCAGGTATGGGGAAGTCACTATATGGTAACTTAAAGCAAAAGGAAGGTGAAGGATGTAAAGCTGGACAATTTAATGCAAATTGAAAGGATGCAAAGGATGGTTTGATAATTTTAGAAAGAAGTTTGGTCTAAAAAATGTCAAGTTAATAGGAGAAGCAGCTTCTGCCAACCAAGAGACAGCAGATGAGTTCCCAAACATCGTTAAGAAACCCGTTGAGGAAAAAGGATGTCAGCCTGAACAGGTTTTAATGCAGATGAAAGTGCCCTACACTGGGGGAAAAATGCCACAAAGGATATTTATTAGGAGAAGAAGCAAACACCAGGATTTAAGGCAGGAAGAGATAGGCTAACTCTACTCTTTTGTGCAAATGCAGTCAGGTTTATGATTGGGACTGCCGTTGTCTGTAACCACCGAGTCTGGAAGGGAAAAGACGCACAGCAGTTGCTAGTCTTTTGGTGTGTGCAGTAAGAAGGCTCGAATAACAACCTTTTTCTGGAGTGGTTCCATTGATGCTTTGTCCCTGAAGTCAGGAATCAGTAAGGGACTGCCTTTTAATTGTGCAATACTCCTGGCCACTCAGAACTCCATCAGTTCAACACTGAAGGAGGAATAGTCTACTTGCCCCCAAACAGAGTGTCTCTAATCAGGGAATCATGAACACTTTTAAGGCTCATTGCACATGATACTCTGTGAAAAGGATTGTCAGCATTATGTAAGAGAATCCTGACAGGGAGAACATCATGAAAGTCTGAAAGGATTACACCATTGAAGATGCCATTGTTATAGAAAATGCCTTGAAAACCACCAAACCCAAAATGAATTGTTGGAGAAAACTGTGTTCAGATACTGTGCATGACTTTCGAGGATTTACAAGAGAGCTGATCAAACAAGTCATGAAAGAATTGCATATGGCCGGAAAAAAAAAAAAAAAAAAAAAAGGTGGTGGTTGTGAAGGGTTTCAAGATACAGATCTTGGAGAAATTCAAGGGCTAGCAGACAGCATACCAGAGGAATTAACAGAAAACAACTTGATGGAGTTGAGTCCTTTCAAAACAGTGCCAGATGATGAGGAAGAAGATCTAGAAGAAGCATTGCCAGAAAACAAATTGACATGAGGTAATCTGGCAGAAGGGTTCAGATTATCCAAGACTGCATTTGACTTCTTTTATGACATGGAGCCTTCTATGATATAGTCACTGAAACTAAAGCAAACAGTTGTGGATTGGTACCATGTAGAAACATTGTTAGAGAAATGAAAAAGCATCTGTAAAGTTACACTGAGTGTGCCGGCCTCTCCTGCCTCCCCTTCTACGTTCTCCACCTCCTCACCTCTTTGTCTCTTCCACTCCTGAGATAGCAAGACCAACCCCTCCTTTTCTCCCTCCTCCTCCTCCCCCCTCATCTACTCAAAATGAAGAAAACGAGGGTGATTTATTTTTACGATTGACTTTTACTTAGTGAATAGTAAAATTCTCTCTTCCTTATGATATCCTTATCTCTAGCTTACTTTAATATAACAGTACAGTGTAACACACATCCAAAATATATGTTAATTTTTCTATTTATGTTATCGTAAGGCTGCTGGTCAACAGTAGGCTATTAACAGTTAAGTTTTTAAGAAGTCAAAAGTTATATAGCGATTTTTGACTGGAATGGGAGGAGCAACCCTAACTCCAGCTTTGTTGAAGGATTAGCTGTATTCAAATTTCATCTGCCTCCAGTCTTTTTGTTTTAATTTCTCAGTTCTCTGTTGGTGGAGTGGTGCTTGGTGACTGAGATAAAAATGTTTACGCTGGGTTGTATTCCATGGACCGTTAGTTTTTAGGCTTAAGTTGCTTTGTCTAGTATTATCAGAGCCTTTTGGTTGGTAACCTCTACCTGTCTCTGTTCTCTCCTGAGCTAAATCGACAAGTACATTTTATTTTAAAAAAGCTTTGTCTGTATTTTAGACTTTTGAAAAACAACATTTAAAAAGCAGAATCACCTTTTTTTTTTTTTTTTTTTTTTTTTGAGATGGAGTGTCGCTTTGTCCCCCAGACTGCAGTGCAGTGGCCCGATCTTGGCTCACTGCAAGCTCCGCCTCCCGGGTTCACGCCATTCTCCTGCCTCAGCCTCCCGAGTAGTTGGGATTATAGGTGCCTGCCACATGCCTGGCTAATTTTTTATGTTTTTAGTAGAGATGGGGTTTCACCGTGTTAGCCCCCGATGCTCTCCATCTGCTGACCTCGTGATCTGCCGGCCTCGGCCTCGCAAAGTGCTGGGATTATAGGTGTGAGCCACCGCGCCTGGCAACCAATCATTAAAGAAATACAAAGAAAAAGTGTTTTTCCAGGAAGAGGTTGTAGCAGTAATTTTATGTGATGTGTTTAGAAACTGTTGATAAGTAGTTATTTGTTGTGTGATTGAGTCACTGTTTTTGATCAGTCAAATGTAGTATGTATTGAATACCAATATTAGGAGTCTGTGTTATATGTTACCATTGCCAGTCTGGTATTATATTATTAATATTGGCCTATGTTGTAGAGGAACAGTGTCCTGTTTTCTCTACCAAACAATGGTAACTTCATGTTTCTCCCTGGATTTTATTGTGCATATATAAGTTGGTTTCCAAACTCAAGAGCAATAGTTTTGTCTTGTTGGAAGACTTTTTTATTCCTTTGGTTTATCTTGTAATAGCTTTGCTTGTAATGTTTGGGTGTGCTCTTTTTTATACCCTTTTAATACATCGTCATGTGAACTTCATGAGGTCATGGATTATGGCGATTGCTTATGTTTATTTCACCATGAACCCACTTCTGGTCACAAAGATGCTGATTATAGATTACTAATCATGCGTTTTTGAATGAAATGAAATAATGTGTTTCCCTATTAAAGCAATTCTGAAGGAAATATACTTTTGAAAACCATTGATTATAGTGACTTGCTTAAAGTTCAGATACTTGTTTTGTGGTAAATAATTGAGAAAATTTTTAGACCAAAATTGCACAGACCTGTCATGAATTTTGCCCATTTTTTTTCTCTGCATTGGAGAATTTTTGTGACAATCATGGCAGGATCTAAGATGCATCTTAGAAAAGAAAGAGAGTATCAAATAATCATAACTAAATCATGTAAAACTGTCAGCTGCAAATGATACCAGTCATTTATTCCTGAAGCTTTACTAATATCCCAAAGCAAAACATACAGTTCATTGTCCTTTAAAATCTACTAGAATTATCATCTATATCAACGATTATAATAATTGGACTCCCTTTCTACTCGAAAAAGGTGCTACTATGCCATTTTATGCAGTATCAGAAAAATGTAAATAAAACCAATGGACAGAATATATTGTAAAGGAAATTTTATCATCTAAAAAATCAAAATTCATAGATTGGAGATTGCTCATGAGCACATCTGGTTGCCTTATTTTATTGACAAGAAATAGAAGTCCCAGATAGGTTAAGTAGCTTACTTAATGCCATATACTTTATGTCAAAGTTAGATAGAGAACTTTGTTTTCCTAATATCTGATTTTGTAATCTATGAATTGCGTTGTATTATATATCATTATATTTCACTATATCCAGTTATAACATTTAAGGCAAAAGCTGTATCCTGCTCTATATTAATTATTTTTGGATTATTTATAGTGATTGCCTTAGTTAGGATTACAAGAAAATGGACTAAAACCATAAAAACAGTAACAGTTTATCTGAGTAGAATCCAAAGACACTCACGCTGGAACAACTGAATGGTGAGGTGAAGTTATTTGTAGACTGTTCCATAAAGAGAGGGTTGCGTGGAGACTTCTCTCTCCAGCATAACTAGTACCTTCATTGATCATTTCATGAAAAAACTAAAAATGCCAGATAAAACATTCAAAAATGTGTTGAATTGCTTTGATGAACTGAAGAAAGATAGGATTCACATAAACAAAATAACATCAACGAGCTGCAGGGAGATATTAGACAAAGTACCGCTAAAGCCATTTTCACCCTAAGGGTATTTACTAAACCCAAGTGAACTAGCATGACACAGGAGAAACAGAACAAAGCCCAGGACCTGTGCAACCTGGGGAGTCTGACAGAAGCATCCCCATCTTCTACATAAAGCATATGGATCATCTAAAAATATCGTCTCTTTCCCATAATACCCCACCTCCTGTAAGAGACTAAAAGAAAGTTGGTCACCTTGACACAGGCTGAGAGGAGAAAAACATCCCTAAAGAATTCTTAACTAGATGTCTTGTCAAAATATACATCCTCTGGATAATGTGAGGGAAGTTTAAAGTGAGAATTGAGTTCCAAATGTGTTCCTTAAGTGGATTAGCAGAACTGTTGCTAATGGTTGGGATGGGACCTACTTTCAAACCGGGCCTTAAAGAATTGCTATAGATAAAGATCTAAGGAAGATGAGAGTATAAAACATACAAACATATACACACATGATACACAGGAAAAAGTTAATCAGGATTCAGTAGAGGTGAAAGGAGAAGAACCAGATCAACAGAGACTTCCAGTATTGTAATTATCAGACACATGATACAGGCTCATTTTGTATTATGATTTTAGTTAATAACCTTTCACCTTAATGACGCCTGCCTTTTATATCTTTTTCTTGCTTTATTGAAGTGTTTATTTTTAATGGATGCATAATATTCTAGTTATATATATGTGTGTGTGTGTATCTGTATTTATGTTTGTTTAGTCTCTGTTTTGCATTTTGAGAGTTTTGTTTTTTTGAAGTTCAATATACCATTCTGTGAGGAACATCTTTGTTGCCAAATCTGAATTTCACCCATGCGGTTGCGAGTAAATTCCTAGAACTGGAATTTTGAGATCAGATAATATTCAAAATGTTATAACAATCAAGACCGATCAGATGGAAAATAAAAATTTTGAGTTTTCATGTAAGTGTGCTAGACAAATGTGGAGCAAATAAGATTGGAAAAATTCACTACTTTTTGCTTTGGTGGATGGTCAACATTGAATTTACTGAATTCAGTGAAGGACAGAGGTCAGTACTTCAAACAGAATACTTACCTTTTTTCTATTAGTTGGTGTCATTGTTTTGATTGAAGATATGTAGGAGTACTGTATTTCCTTTTGTTATCAATATAGTACTCCATCAGAGCAAAAATTTTAACTGTATTCTACCTTGGAGATCTGAGAAATAGTCTGAGTCTGGATAGACTGTAAAATGATGATTATTTTTTGTCAATTATTTGTTGAACATAATAAGTGTACAACAAGTAATATTATATATCATAATAATATGTAACATTCTCTGTGTGAAAACAGGAAAAACGACTCTAGCAATTGTAATTTTGAATATTGATCTTGTCATGGCTCACATTTCCCTGGCTTGGAAGACCGATTTTGATTTTGTTAGAATATTACAAAAATTGCTGCCTAGAGTGCCTGGAAAGTTGACTGTTGCCAGTGAAACCTAAACAGCAAATATAGGTTTGCTGGTAAAGTTATTTAAAACCACCTGTGCCTCAGTAATCCAGATGCTTCTAATGAGCCATGAAATAATGCTGTTTCTGTTTAGATGCCAGCTCTGATTATCTTTGTCAGTAAGCTAAATGGCACCGTGTTTTGCAACCTGTATTTTGACTCTGATTTTGTATTTACAGAGCACTCTATCTCTCCGACTTCTCTTAGTCATTTTGAGTTATACTTGTTATGCCAATCCCTTCAAAATAATTTCTTTCCAAATTTGGGAGTACTTAGATTTAAGCACACCTCTGTGAGTGAAGACAATGACAGCGTTTAAACAGCACTGTTTCTTCTATGTGAACTAGCACTAAGAATTTCCAGTGGCCTGAGCTCTTTTGTGGACCCTTTCACAGACAAAATAAGATTGATAGGTCAAAATGTTTTCAGTTTGAGGCTTATTTGCATCATAAATCTACTGCTCAACTGGCAAGCTGTCATCAGAGGATTCTCAGCTAGCCAACCATACGCTTTAGGACAGCAATGAGGTGGGCTCACCTGATTAGAGAACTTCATGGCATTCTGTTGTCCTTCATATCATTCTTGCTGTAACAAGAATTACAGAGCAAACAGTAAAGTCTTCTGCAATCTGAAAGTTGAATGAGAAGAGAAACCTTATTGTCTGTTTTAATCGTGAGTGATAAAACAGAATAGACACTTAGTTCAAAGAATACAAATAGCACAGATAGTTTCCTAGTTGGCCCAGTTCCCCAGTGCTTCTGCTCTAGCCATCATCTCTTATGTCTGGTAATGCCTTCTCAATGATTCTTTGACATACACAAGACCACTCCTACGAGAGCCAGGTGACAGAGCCTAGAGAAGAAAATATTCATACTTTCTCTGCATGCTGCCTACCTTCTCTGTCTCCCCATCTCCCCTTTTTCTGTGTGGTTTTTTTTTTTTTTTCTGAGAGAGAGAGTCTCCCTCTGTTACCCAGGCTGGAGTGCAGTGGCTGGATCTTGGCTCACTGCAGCTTTCACCTCCCAAGTTCAAGCAATTCTCCTGACTCAGCCTCCCACATAGCTGGGACCGCAAATGTGCATCACCACACCTGGCTAATTTTTTTGTATTTTTAATAGAGACCAGGTTTCACCATGTTGGCCAGGCTGGTTTCGAACTCCTGGCCTCAAGTGATCCACCCGCCTCAGCCTCCCAAAGTAGTGGAGTTACAGGCATGAGCCACTGGGCCCTGCCATTTTCTGTTAAGCAACTAGTTACTTAAAAACAAAAAACCTAGCATTAGGGTTCAGCCTCTCTGAAAAGCAATCTGGCAGTTTCTGAAGATGTTTAACACAGAGTTACCATATGACTTAGCAATTTCAGTTCTAGATACAGTATATACTGAGGAGAATTGAAACATGCATCCGCACAAAACTTGTACCTGGGTGTTTCTAGCAGCATTATTTAATCCAAACAGTAGAGATGCCCAAATGTTCATCTGCTGATAAATGGATAAATTAAATGTGGTATATACATGCATTGGAATATTATTCTTCCATAAAAGGAAATGAAGTACTGATGCCTGCTACACCACTGATGAACCTTGAAAACATTATGCTTAGTGAAAAAAAAAAAATGAAATGTAGTTAGAAGTACAGTTCCCCAGCTCACACACATGAGAATCTCTGAGCTAGATATACCCAAATAGCCACTGAAACATATTTAATAGATTCAAGATAATTAAATCTAGAGAATCAGTTAGAGTGGAAAGAGAATTACTGCAATCTTCCAAGGTAACCTTAAAATAAAGTGAGTTGTAGGATAATGTCACAAGGATAGGAATGCTCCTCACTGGGTTGTCAGTGAAAACTCCCTTGTGCCTTGTTGATCAACCGTTTAAAAATATGCATGGAGTCACTGTGGATCCTTTTGTAATTGGCTCATATCTTACATTTTGCTCTTCCTAGAACATGCCGTTTTCAGACTCTATTGTAGAAACACTGGGCACTGCTGCTAATGGACCCTCCTTTGACTTATGCTCAGGGAAGAGCTCCAGGTGAACACATTTTACTGATGGCTCGGGATGAGCTGTTATTAACCTTCAAATTTGTTGCTTCATTTTTGTTTCTTCCCTTGTTATCTTGTCCTTTCACTCCTCTTTTAATGTATTGTAAGGAGATAGTTGAGAAAGCTGCTTTTTTTTCTCTTGTTTTGTGTTCTAAACCAAGAGATTACCTCGAAATAAATAGTAGATTATTATAAAATTCATTGTTATTTAGGAGCTAGAATGCACTCAGTTGTTGAACTGCAAAAAATATGATTTTTATTTCTTTATGAGGATTATTTTATGGTCGTTAGCCAAAAATCTAAGAGAGAATTGTACTTGAAGCAAAACTTCGATTAGTTATTTCCATTCTAGCAGTCTACTGGCATGGACGTTTCCAGCACACACAAGATACTGCACATACACATGACATGCTGTTCTTTTTACTTCAGCACATATGAGAGATGTCCTTCTCACAATGATCCATCATTAGGCAGTCCCACATTTAGATTCTCTTTCTTGACATTATGCCTATTCCTGCGAGTGACTCTAGGGAGAACCAAAAGGATCTGTCCTTTCTCCTCTGAGTTGAGATTCTTGGAATTTGCCTTATTTCCTTCATTTCTCTGGAGCCTTATGGCCACCTTTATAAGGCCCTACCTCTTAATACTGTTGCATGGCAATTAAATTTCAATGTGAGTTTTGGAGGGGACGTTTAAACTATGGCTTTTTTCTGTGTCATGAGGAAACTGCAAGACATTATTTGGGTCTCGGATGATTAGAAGTGTGGAAATGGTCTGCGGTGACAGTAACAGAAGCAAGAAAGGTCTGTTGACTATTTTTCTTTTGTCTGTCTGTCTGTCTGTCTGTCTATCCATCCGTCCATCCAATAAAGATAGGGTCTCACTCTGTTACCCAGGCTGGTGGGCAGTGGTGCAATCATGGTTCACTGCAACCTTGTACTCTTGGACTCAAGCTATCTTCGTGCCTCAGCCTCTCAAGTACCTGGAACTACAGTTGCTCCTCACCAGGCTGGGCTTGTTTTTTAATTTTGTGTAGCGATAGGGTCTCCTTACATTGCCCAGGCTGGTCTCTAACTCCTGGCCTCAAGTGATCTTCCCATCTTGGCCTCCCACAGCACTGGAATTAAGGGCATGAGCCATCGCACCTGGCTGATTTTCTTTTTCTCCTTTTGAAGGAGAAACAGAATAGATGGATTTCTATCAGTATTTCTGGGATGACAGGCGGACTCTCCACAGTTCTTTTCTTGAAGGTTGCAAACCCCCCTTTTTTTTCGTTCCTGCCTTCATGTTTTTGACACCCAGGGAGCTCTCACCAGCAGTTTGAAGGTGAAGATGGGATAAGTAGCATCATAGCCACTACTAGTCAGGAGAGACAGAAAAACGCAGAGCTCTAGTTCTTGCTACTGGGGCTGTATTAGAGAGGAGAGTATTTCTAGCTTCAGTTGGACCACCCAAACTTGCGTACATGATCATTATATTTATATATATAGGACATAACCTATATATTGTTTCTCTTAAGCTTCACCTACATTTATAATGAGGCTTTTTGTGTTTTGGCTGGAATAACCAGCTGCTTTATTTAATGTTGATTCCATGGAAAACATTTTGTGTGTCAAACTCCATCACAATATCAGTGTTCAGTGCTCCCTGTTTTAAACGTTTCCTGCACTACTATTATCTGCATCCTTTTATTCAACCTGCAAATTCCTTGGAAACATAAAATGATATTAAGCACATTGTAGGATATATAGTTGAAAAAATTGTTCTTGGAGAAACAGATTGAAGTTTGAATAATGAACCTACTCTATGTGTGACCTTGAGCAAGACACTTCATGCCCCTTAATCCCCTGCCATGAACCTCCATTTTTTCATCTCTATGGTAGATAATAATATGACAGGAATATTATTAGGATGAAGTGAGTATTTTTATGTAAAGGATTCAGCATAGTGCCAGTTTCTTAGTAGATGTTTGATAAATCAGAATTGCCCCTTGCCCTTCTTTTATCTTTTTTCTACATATCCAGGATAATACTTGGCACCTGTCTTAACCTAAAGTACAACATGAGAGCTACACAAGAATAAAATATAATTGAACACAATATTGGCAAGACATTTACTTGTCTTATGATGAGAATAATGAATTTATTTCTATTTGTGAGATTATCTTTTATAAATAATACTGTAATCAATATACTTTTTCAGCCCTTTCTTGAAACATGGATTTCTCACTGAGCAAACTTTATGTAAAAACATAAGTACTATTTGCTCCTAGTTGGTTTGTAGGTAGAATTCACTTGTTCTAAAAAAGACATTCTTTCTCATTTTTTGTTTATGCATATGTTCATTCAACAAATATACTGAGTGCTTATTCCCTGGTAGAAACTGTCTTAGGCACAAATAATACAATTATGAACAAAATAGTATTGTTGTTATTAATAGTAATGACACACTACCTAAGAGTTGAGTGCAAAAGGTAATTCTTTGCTTGAAGGGGCTTGTTGCCTGGATTTTCTTCCTGTGTCCAGCAGCAACTCACTCTTGGGTAACACAGTACCATCACTAATCCTGATTTACTTGACTTTGCTGTGATAGTAAATCATTTGAGAGTAAGGATAAGTATTTTACCTTTGTTTCTTCTTGATGTAGCAACAAACCCCAAGGTCACATACTTGTAACAAGGTTACCCTTCTGACAAGTTTAGTGGTGGTGGTAGGAGCAGCAACAGCATTAAGCCATAATGATCACATGTGCTTTAAGAATAAACACTTGCTAAGAAATGTAATCTAAAAGAACCCCTCTGGCAGGGTGACAGCTGTGAATTCAGGGAACTCTTGAACCATTCAGCTGGCTCTTAGGGCCAATTAAAGACCCCATTTATTGATGCAGTCAGGCATTCCATATTTATTATACTGTATACTATTTCATAATCCTTAGAAAGTAGTTATGAAGCAAAATATTTGCTATAAAAGAATTCACCTTCACTGTAGTTCTTTTCTATGTGGAAAGGCCAATTTAAAAATCAGGACACATTAAAAAAGTCAGATGGGGCATGCGACTTCCTGTGGCTCAAAAAGTCATGATCAATTTTATGCTATTTTCACTTGAGCACTTGGTACAAGATGGTTATAATTTCAACATCTATACATTTAATATTCATTATTTTTAATTGAAAAATAAAGAGTAGGGCTGGGCACTCCCTACTACTTTGGGAGGCCAAGGTGGGAGGATCGCTTGAGTTTAGGAGTTCAAGATCATCCTGGGCAACATGTTGAGACCCTGTTTCTACAAAAAATAAAAGATGAACCAGGTATGTTGGTATGCACCTGTAGTCTCAGCTACTCAGGAACTTGAGGTGGGAGGAACCCTGTGATCACACCACTGCACTCCAGCCTGGGCATCAGAGCGAGACCCTATCTCTCTCTCTCTCTCTCTCTTTTTTTTTCCTTTCTTTTTGAGACAGAGTCTGACTGTGTTGGTCATTCTGGAGTGCAGTGGCATGATCTTGGCCCACTGCAACCTCTGCCTCCCGGGCTCAAGCAGTTCTCCTGCCTCAGCCTCCCGAGTAGCTGGGATTACAGGCATGCATTACCACGCCTGGTTAATTTTTGTATTTTTAGTAGAGACAGGTTTTCACCATGTTGGCCAGGCTGGTCTCAAACTCCTCACCTCAGGTAATCTGCCCACCTCAGCCTCCCAAAGTGCTGGGATTACAGGTGTGAGCCACCGCACCCAGCCTGACCTCATCGCTTAAAAAAAAAAAAAAAAAAGAGTAGGGGGAACAATGGCCAACACTATCTAATGTTTTTATAAATTAAAAAAAAAAGGAAAAATTAGGACTAGAGAAAGCGTTTTTTCTTTCTGTCCTGCTAAGTGTTCCCAGCAAATTTCTAAATCTTTTGCTACAGTAATATTTCCACAAAAATAAGGCAAGCATGTTTCACACATTTGTTGTAAAGTTGGTCTTGTTAATGATATTGACTAGTATTGTGTTGCCTAAAGTAACAAGAACAACATTTTTTGAATTTGGACTTTCTTTCTCCCTAGTTTGTGAAATCAGTTAGATCCTTCAGTGTTTGGTAATTCTAATGGAAAAGGAAAAGAGCATTGGCGATGTACTCGGCACGGAACATTGTACTGAATGCCCTCATCTACGTTACTTCCCTTAAACATCACAAGTCTTTGAAAGAGTTTATTGCAATCCTTATTTTATAAATGGGAAGGCTGAGACTCAGATAATTTAAATAATTTTATCACACTTATACTAATAATGAATAGTGGTCTGATGTTTGACACAAGATCATTTTGATTCTTCCCTCTGTTCCATAGTTATTTCGGTGAGAATTCTATTACCATTTCTTTCTGAGGCTTTGGTTTCTGTTTGCGTTTTATTAATATGACAATATTTATTACAAACCACATTAAACTCTAGTTGGGTAGAATCAAGGAATAAATAAATGTGGAATCTTATTACTTAAAAGCAAATGAATTCTAAAAGGAGGGACCAGCCTGTGAACACTAAGATGTTGTCATTCCAGCAGTTATCAGGTGGCCTCGGTGCCTGTTGCCATCTGACTGGGACAGCGTGTCAAATCATCGTAGTCATTGTTAAAAATAGGAAATAATCTGGGGCCTTTCTTCTCCGTTTGCATAGTATATTCCACTTGTAATACTATTGTTGGGTTCCCTTGCATTCCAGCCATCCATCATCATTCAACATTTTCTATGGTACCTGTCACTTGGCTTCTCACAGCTGCAATTAGACCATAAATATAATGAAGGGAAGGAGTGCTCTGACCTGTCCAGTGCTCTAACCAGGATTGAACAACATGTTCCTTAAGAAGGCTCCTGGCCAGGCATGGTGGCCTACACCTGTAATCCCAGCACTTTGGGAAACTGAGGCGAGAGGATCACTTGAGGTCAGGAGTTCGAGACTAGCCTGGCCAACATGGTGAAGCCCCGTCTCTACTGAAAATACAAAAATTAGCCAGGCATGGTGGTGCGTGCCTGTAATCCCAGCTGCTCAGGAGGCTGAGGCAGGAGAATCACTTGAACCTGGGAGGTAGAGGTTGCAGTAAACCGAGATCTCACCAGTGTACACCAGCCTGGGGGACACAGCGAGACTCCATCTCAAAAAAAAAAAAAAAGGTTCCTGACAGTAGGTCCCAGGTTATTTGATCATGAGGAGATGAGAAGGCACATGAGGAAAAGTGAGTTTTGTTTTTCACTAAGAATACTGAAATGCTAAAGCAGATTTCAGGGGGTCAGGACTCAGACCTTATGATTTTTGGCCATGACCTTTACTTTTGTTTCTGACAGCTTTATTTTCAAGAAAATTTTCATTGGGTTGGCTCTGTTTATTGGTAATGTAGTAAGAAACATTTGACTTCTCATCTTCAAGAGGAAATTGTGACAAGTGCAGTATAGATGGCATTTGGTAATGGAGCTGGAAGAGTATGTGAGGTTCCTGTAGGTGGAAGTCTGGTTAGGGCTTGGGGTAGGGAAGAGAGTCTCTTTTTACATATTTCTCTCTGAACTTTACTTTTTATTTAGCTTAACTGCATTATGTGAATCAGTAATCATCTTTTTGTAGCTAGCAGGGGTTTAGAACTAATGAAAGTATTATTTAGTTTCTAACCTCATACCCTGTCATTGTGCCTATATTTTCACAGCCATGTCTTCCTCTCACTGACATTTCTAGTGACTCTGATGCTTTATTTTTGGTATTGTAGCTTATCTTTTGTTATCTTTGTTCTCTGTAATATGGTCATCAACAAATGTTTATTAAGCACACTTACTCCCTATACAGCTTTGATGATACAGTGAGATTTGCTTACCTTTATTAGTTTTTGACAGTTGCTTACATTTATTCAGGTTTTGACAGTTTACATTTATTAAGCTTTCACACATACTGTCTCATCTAATTGCTATAATATTTTAGCAAGTTAGGTCTTTTTTCCTTTCATTCAGCAAATGTATTCTTGTTTAATCACTTTCCAGGAAGTTACACTCCAGGTGGGAAAAAGTGACATAAGGAAGAAAACACATAGTAACAGAAGTGACTTGTGTTAAGGTTCTTATGGGTTATTTTATACATAGTCACTGTTAATGGAATTGTGGACTTTGAGAGAGGGGCATTTGTCAGTTTGGGAATAGATGTGGGACCTAAAGAAATGGTGCGAGGGGAGAGAGACCTCCAGATGGTAGCACAGTGTGGCTAAGGCATAGAGGTACACATGCATACAGCGCATTTACCATACTTGCAGGTTTTCATTTGAATGAAGCCGGGTTAGTCAGGTCTGAATTTAATTATTGAGTGCCTAATATCGTAGCACTTCAGAATATTTATAAACTGTTGGAAATCATCTAGTCTATCTCATATAGGTTATCAAAAGACATGTTCATATTGGGTCGATTATTACATTATTTTTATGTAGACTTATTTACCTGTTCCTGAAGTGTAGAATATATCCCGGTTTCTTCTATACACATCTCCTTCGTGAATGAATTCTGACTAGATTTTATAATCTTAAAAGGAAATATGTTGTTAAAGAAGTTATACTTATTCTATCATTTTTGTAACTATACCATGTGGCCTTTCAAGGAGGATTTTATTAGAAGTATAGTGTTACCATCCTGGCTAACACGGTGAAACCCCGTCTCTACTAAAAAATACGAAAAACTAGCCGGGCGAGGTGGCGGGCGCCTGTAGTCCCGGCTACTCGGGAGGCTGAGGCAGGAGAATGGCGTAAAAACCCGGGAGGCGGAGCTTGCAGTGAGCTGAGATCCGGCCACTGCACTCCAGCCTGGGCGACACAGCGAGACTCCGTCTCAAAAAAAAAAAAAAAAAAAGAAGTATAGTGTTTTTTTTAGTCTTCATGCTTTCCTTAACTCAGCAAAATTTAGCAGCATGTTCATATCTCTGATGCAAACCTTGTACAAGATTGATTTTTTTTAATGAGAAAAAACAGTCCACGATTTTTAATTAAGGGTTGACTATGCCATTGTATTTTTGGTTATTCTTAAGAAAAAGTATGCACTGATTAGTTGGTAGAAACAACTGATCCAAATGTCTAGACTCTGATGCCTCTGGGAAGTCCTGATGATCCAGGGTATGGATTTCTGAAGCTTCACATGTTTTTATCAGTCAATTTCCAAGATGCCTAGAGACCATTCAGATAGATAATAAATCAAGGGAGATTTAGCTGTGTTTGGTAACATGCAAAGAACGATACTCAGAAAGAAAATGTTTAATTTAGAAGAAGGAAACCAAATGTTGTAAGTGTAGATTGCTAGGGTTTTGAGGAAGCCCACTAAAGAGTACCCATCTTTCCTGCCAGAGTTTTGAAACTATTGAGAAATAAGTAAGGTAGATAGTAAGTGAAATGTCACTTTTATATTGATTTAAGCCAGATTGCAGGATGTAACCCAGTTTGAGAATCAAACAAAGCTTGCTAACTGAACATCACAATTAAACAGATTTACTCACCCATTTAGAAAAGATGTTGGCCCACTTCAGGCGTTCTCTGACAAAGCAGGGCCTTTATAGCTAAACTTACACCAGACACCACTTAACTGTCTTCAGGCACTCTAGTTTCTAAAGTGGAATATGGGAGTTGCTAAGCCATACATGCCCAGCCTTTTCTTCTCAATTTTTATCAGTCAGAGGCATTATATCACTGTCCCTGGAGTGGGTAAAAGGTGGAGAGAGGTCAGAGATTACATTAGGTGAACTTCATTATAGTGGCAAGAAACACAAGTAGGGGGAGAGCATTTTTCCCAACATCCAAAGTGATACATCTTTTCACATTCTAAATTCTCTGAAATGAGGATGTATCTGAAATCAGTGGCATCTTAATGGCTGCCTACTGGAAACCAGTCACGGTGAATTGTCACCGGTGCAGTGTGTGTGAGCCTGCGTTACTGCTTGCACCATGACCCTTCAGTGTTTCCGTTAATGAAGCAATTAAGGACCATTTGAGGAAAGAGTATGAGTCCTGGTCAGGATAGGAAAGCCTTCTGTTTAAACCTTCTGATAGCATCAAGAAAGCATCAACTTTAAACTTTGCAGGATGGATATCTGCAGCGTGGAATAAAATATAGGATGCAGCATGAAGCACTCTTTTATGAAACACATGCTCTTGGTGACAGTGGATGACAATGTTTAGAAAACAAGGACGTTGAAAACTCTGAGTCAGAGTGATTCGAAAGAGCTAGACTTCAAATATTACTTAGTGTTAAGAATACCTTAACAAACTTATTTTTCTTATATTTCCTTATTGAATGTGCCTGAGAGGTTTATGGTAACCATTTGTTTATGTAAAAAGCCAAAGGAGCTATTCAATAAGGAAAAGGAAACATTCCAAGAAAGCATTATATAGTTTAAATAGCGGGACTTTTTTTTTTTCTTGGTGATATGTAAAATAATAGTGTGTCTTATAATCATTGGGGTCTCAGATTTGATAAACTGTGGTAAGTTAGGCTTATATGAATCTCTGCTCCAATCTTTACAATGTGCAGCAACTTAGAATGGCAGGCACTTCATCCTTTCTCTGAAAGCTTTATGTCCCATACTGTCCAAGATGGACCCTGGTCATTAGAGATCAAAATTTTCACCTTAACGGAATTGTAGCCTTGCACTGTTCCTTTAAATGTAGCATTTGTTCTTACTGTGATTCCATGTTCTTACTCAGAGTAAAAATGCTGGGTGTTTGTTTGTTTGTTTGTTTGTTTTGAGATGCAGTCTCGCTCTGTCGCCCAGGCTTTAGTGCAGTGGTGCAATCTTGGTTCACTGCAACCTCCGCCTCCCGGGTTCCAGCAATTCTCCTGCCTCAACCTCCCGAGTAGCTGGGACTACAGGCACATGCGACCACGCCTGGCTATTTTAAAAAAAAATTTAATAGAGACAGGGTTTCATCATATTGGCCAGGCTGATCTCGAACTCCTGGCCTCAAGTGCTCAACCCTCCTCAGCCTTCCAAACTGGTGGGACCACAGCTGTGAGCCACCTTGCCTGGCCAGAGTGAAAATTCTAATCTATTGTTTATTCAAGTGAGGAAGACTGGATGAAGTCGTTAAAAATAATTTTGTACATACCGAAGGTTATTGCTTGCAAAGATGGTCCTAATTATGACAGTATAGGACTCATCTAGATATCCTTGGTTTGTTTATTTATAAACGTTTCAATGAGCTAAGTCTCTTTTTTTTCTTTCTTCTGAAAGGGGGTCCTGATGACAACTTAATTGAAGGTGGAGGAACAAAATTTGTCTGCAAACCTGGAGCCAGAAACATTACCGTCATATTCCACCCATTACTAAGGTAAGTCAAGTGCTATGATGTACTTCCTGAAGATCAATATTTTCATTATTTGTGCTGCTCTACTGAATGCCAGTTGTTGCGTCAGCATTGAAACAAGTCATAAAAGAAATCTGTTCTATTTTTAGGGCCTCACTATCAAAGTTAGTCGGTTTAACAGATAATCTCAGTCCCACTGAGTAGCTACTTATTTTCAGGAGTAAATACTTTTATTTGATTTTCTTTCTTTCACACTCTCTATCTCTGTCCCTCTCCCGCCCTCTTCCCTTCCCTCCTTCCCTCCCTGTCTCTTTCTTTTCTGTCTCAGGAGTTGGCAAACTATGGCTTACTGGAGAAATCTGCCCTGCACATGTATTTTTAAATACATTTTTATTGACACACAGACATGCTCATTTGTTTACGTATTGTCCATAGCTGCTTTTGTGCTACAAGTGCAGACTTTTAATTGCAACAGAACTCATATGGCCCACAAAGCCTGAAATACTTACTCTCTGGCCCTTTACAGGAAAAAATTGCCAACACATAATCTGTCCTAATCATTTACACTAATGTCTGAGATATCCTTTGAGAACTGGCAGGTCTCTGAAGAAATATGATTTATAAAAAAATGAAAGACATACACATCAAGTGTATGTTTTTATATGTTGAAAGATAACGTGATGTGGCCAGAGTGAAATCTATTCTAATGCTCAGTTCATTAGGATACATGATTATAGGAAAGTAAGAATCCACAGTGCCTCCATTAAAGAAAAAAATCTAAACCCTGAACACTTTTAAAAAGGTACTTTTTGAGAGTGGAAAAAAGAGGCAATTGTTGAGTAGATAAAAAGTTTCAGTTTATCTTAGGAAAGTTATAGAGATCTGTTACATAACCATGTGCACATAGTTGACACTACTGTATGGTACCTTTAAAAAAGGTTGATGGTAAATTTAATGTTATGTATTTTTTTAACCACAATTTTTTAAATGCATCTTTTGGGATCCAGATATCTAATATAATATCAATTGTATGTTTTCTCTGTAAAGAACCAGAGTATATATCTGTGGCATTTTCATATAATAGACCAGAAACTCCTGAATTTACTAAATGTTAGGTACTTCAGAATATCACCTTACCTTTCTCAGATCACTTCTGTAATATGTGAGGCATTTGGAATAACAGTTAAACAAATGCTGTTGAACTGGCCAGAGATAATATTATGAATATTTTCTCCAAGCATGAACAGTTTATTACTATAATTGTCCTACCTTCTCATTAACCGAGACTTACTAAATTGATACCATTAGAACGAATTACATTCTAATCTCTTATATGGGTAACCAGTGTTCTAAATTGTACTGGATTAGTTTTCTCAATTGATTTTAAATACAAAAACATAAATATGTAAATTAAATATCGAAAACTTGACTTTCACACAATAAAAAGTTTTTAAAGAAATTTTATTGACTTTAAGAAGTCTGTTTTAGCAGAGATTTGTAGCAAGTAAATCCATTTAAGAAGCATGGGATTAAGAAAACTAAGACTATTAAGAGATTAAGAAAATTAAAACTATTTCTCTGTAGGTTTAGTTGATAAGTACTTTATGTGTATAAGTAAATTATACAGAATTTATAGATTAAATAACATTGATTATATATATCAGTTGACTTTGGTAATTAGTTTAGTTTTCACTGTCTTCCTCAATTACAATTGATTTCTACTTAGTTAATGTTGCTAATTGTTAGAAATTGGAAAATACCTTAATCATGGTAGGCATCTTCTAACCTAGATTTAGTGCCATAATTTACTGCTAAGTTACACTGTAGTTTGGATAAGTGGAACTCTTGTGCTTACATTTATTCCCAAGTAGAAAAGAAATCCTTTAGAAGCCATTAACAGTGTTGTCAGTAACCACTTCTCAAGAAATTTTTCCTCTGTTTTTTTTTTCTTTTTAAATGTGAAGTTAGAAGAATGAAATATATATATACACACACATATATGTAAATATATATGTTAGTACTTATTTTACACTTAATAAAATGCATTTTTTTTGTAGAAGATTCTGGTGAAACTTAATGTATTACAGTTCTTGACAGTTACTTGTTAAGTCTTTATAAATGCTGCTTTGCTAGATAGCTGTTTCAAGGCTTGGTAGTACTCCCAGTGGTTTTACTCACTTGATTTCTACTTTCATTCGGAGATTAAAACTGAAAAAAGTTTGTTGCCTGATATAGTTTATCATTCATTCTTTCTCTCTGTATCTCTTAATGGAAATTCCAAAAATATTGTGTGGTCTGAAAGGTAAGTTCATTCTTCGATGAACAGATGACTGTGATAGAGTTTAAATTAGCCCTTGGCCCAAAATTGCAACCTTGTCAAAAACTCCTGATTGACTTGTGGAACTTGAAATGATTAAGATCTTTTAGTGGTTTTTTACTTTTTTTATTTGAGTTTTTACATTTCAGCATTTCCTGAGTGTTGGATTTATTATTTCTTCTAAAATTTAGAAGTTTCATTTTTGTAATTAAATGAACCAGTGTGCATTATCATACCTGTGTATTTTATTAGTACTATTATAATTTAAAAATTTTCTTTTATATTCAACAAATATTTATGAATACTTATGATGCATATTTTCCTATCTCCAAGTTAGATGTGGTCTCTTGTTCAGACATAGTTGCTCTTATTTTTATGAGATTATGTAAACAAAAATTGTGTAGATACATTTTCTGTTCTTTAAAATGGTCATTGCTTTTATTCTATGCTAGTTTAAGTGAACATGAGTTAGCATTCTGTTATTTGAAAGATAGTGTAGCAAAATGGGAGAGGCAGTGTAGAAGAATGAAAGGTGGAAAAAATGTACAGGATTGCAAATTTCAAATGGAAAACATGACAAGTGATCTTGGTTCAGGTCTAGGCTTCTTCACTTCAGTTTTACGCAGTGCTTGTTATTAGACTCAGATTATGCCACGTCCTGGGGAAAGAAAAAAATAAGATCATATCCTTACCTGCAAGCTCCTCTCTTTGTAGCCGCATGGGTTGCAAAAAACAAAGAAGCCTGAAAACACCACATATTGGTGAGGACATGGATCAGTGGGATGTCTTATACCTTGTGGGAGGATGTAAATTGGTTCAGCCTCTCTCAACCGGTTTGACATTATTGAGAAATCACATTTCCCGTTACCCAGCAGTTCCCTATCCTAATGCTCTTGAATGTGTTTCTGCTTGTTATCAACTGACTCATATTATTTTTCCATGCCAATTTGCCAAACTCTTTTTCTAATTGATTACAATAATTATTCTTTATTTATAACTTAGCTCATATTAAAAATAAGTTTGACTGGGCACGGTGGCTCACACCTGTAATCAGCACCTCGGGAGGCTGAGACGAGTGGATCACCTGAGGTCAGGAGTTTGAGACCAGCCTGGACAACATGGTGAAAACCCATCTCTACTAAAAATACAAAAATTAGCCAGGCGTGGTGGCATGTGCCTGTAATCTCAGCTACTTGGGAGGCTGAGGCAGGAGAATCACTTGAACCCAGGAGGCGGAGGTTGCAGTGAGCTGAGATTGTGCCACTGCACTCCAGCCTGGGTAACAAGAGCGAAATTCCATCTCAAAAATAAAATGAAGTAAGTTCTAGAGGAACTTATCACAAGTTGACTTTTATCAAAAGTCAGGACCTATTTAAACATTATATCTTTTTTTTTCTTACATGGTCTCTTGGCAAACTCACATTTGTTTTCAGTGGAGGGAGATCCATCCCTTTCAAGTGTGTAGGTCCTTCACTTTCCTTTGCTACTTTTTCCCTATGTCTGGTGTCATTGGTACTGTGTCTTCCTGAAACTTTGCATATGACTATTCTATACACTTCATTTATTAAAATCGTTCATTTCATAGTTTTATTCTAGCAGTGCATTCTTTGCAGCTTGGAGGGTTTCTATGTTGACAATTCCAACCACCCTTCTAAGAATACCACAGCACAATTTCCCGTTATGCTGGTTTGTATATTCTCAGCAGTTGCTTTTACTCTCCTTTCATAAAATTATTATACTGGGTCCTCAATTCTGGTAATCTTGCTAACTTATTTTTATACTGTTCTCATAGCTACTGCAGTTCTATCACTAGGAAATCTCACAGGATGTGAGAGTCAAATATACTGACTTCTAATTTGTTCACTGCCCATTAACTCTGCTTGTCCCTTTACTTGCTTATTTAATGCTTTCCTTATTGTTTTCTCTTTACAGTCAAGCATGTCTCTTAGAGAGTAAATTTCTAGAAAGAAATGGGGTATAGTATATTATCTTACTTGCTTTACTCTTAGCCTACCAAGACATTGTCTGTAATTAAACCTTTAATGAATGTTTTTAATGATAGGTCTTTTTTTTTTTTTCTTTTTTTTAACTCATTCTGTTGTCCAGGCTGGAGTGCAATGGTGTGATCTCGGCTCACTGCAACCTCTGCCTCCTGGGTTCAAGCAATTCTTGTGCCTCAGCCTTCCAAATAGCTGGGATTACAGGGATGTGCCACCATGCCCAGCTAATGTATTTTAGTAGATATGGGGTTTTGCCATGTTGGCCAGGCTGGTCTCAACCTCCTGACAGGTGATCTGCCCACCTCGGCCTCCCAAAATGCTGAGATTACAGGTGTGAGCCACTGTGCCCAGCCAATAACAGGTCATCTAATCAGTATTTCTGCCTGTGGGTCTAAATGAACAAAACCATAGTAAAACAACGGTTTCTAGCCATGGCCAGATAGATTCTGAAATACTTTCCCTAAAATGTAGACTCTGAAAGTGATATAACTGATGCCTTTTTTCTTCCATTGACATGTTTCCTGTCTTTCAGCTTTCTCTAGAAGGCTTTAAGACAAATGAATGAGTTCATTCTTATAAATGGAATTTATGTTATGGGCCTTGATTTTGGGAAACAGAAGGAAGATATGTTAATGTTGGAATTTGAGTGACATTATTTCTCTTCTTTTGTGTAGTTCTGATGTGCATTTAGGTTTCTTTCCAAAAATAATTATTTTTGAGTAATTACATCATGGTAATTATTAACCATGATCTGAATATAAAGAAACCTTTGGCAATGAAGTACATTTTATTATAGTATCAATCACAATTTAAATCAGGGTGACACTTTTTATTACAATTAATATATAATGTAGTCTTTTCAGGAAATTTGAAATTACTTTGTAGCTGTTATTTGTGGGATTTGTGGGGAGAAGGAGTGAGAATTTACTTTTCTCTTTGTTTTTTTTCATTCATTTCTTATTATTCTTTATTCTCTGCAAGTCTAAAAACAGGTAATTTATTGTGCCTTAGATTTGTTAGTACAGTTCTTTCACTTAGCAAACACAGGTGAGAACACAAGTTATTTCTTAGAAAATCTGAATGCTTGCACCTAACTAGAAGTATCATTCAGAAAATACTCTAATGCCATTTTTTCTTCCTGGACCAATAAGGCGTATTGGTGGGAGCGTTGCTAAATTGAAACAAAGTCATGCCTTTGACAGTGCACTTAGCACCTCATAACCACAGAGTCCCAGTTAAATAGGTGGAATTGTCAAAGAAGGATGGCAACATTTAATGCAGCCCATCACTGCTTTAGAAACAGTGGTTAGCTAGGACATGACTCAAAAACAAGGACACACTGGCCCAAGGAAACCTTCTGAGTCCTCACATGGCCTCTTCCCTGTGCACTGGGACAGAGCTTCCTGGTGTCCCTTCCTCTTACAAGAATATCAGCTCTATGGGATCAGGGCCCTGCCATTGTGACCTCATTTGACCTTAATTACCTCTTTCAGAGAATATATATTAAAATTCACTGTCAGAACAGACTATTAATTAAAGTGGTATTTAATCATCCTTTTAGCATTGGAGCCGTATTTTAACTGGAAAAGAGTTTTGTACATTGTATGAGAGAGAGATTAGACCACTAAAAGTGAAGAAGTGAAGTGTTGGGGCTGGATAGAAGTGAACACATTCTAAGTTTTGATGTCTGCCAAATCACTGTGAGCCTTCATTTCCCTTATCTGTAAAGGAAGGAAAAACATTCAGTAAGTGTTTAATGACAGACAATGTCTTGGTAGGTAAAGAGTAAAAGCAAGATAATACTATACCTCGTTTCTTTCTAGAAATTTAATCTTTAACAGATGCGCTTAACCAGAAAGAGAAAACAGTAAGGAAAAGCATTAAATAAACGAGTTGGTTGGTTTGGATGTTGCTTTCTACCTGTTAAGTTTTGTGATTCTGTGACTGGGCAGTGCTTTTATAATATTTAGGGAATCTGAAGGCCTGGCATTTTGAAATTTAAAAGTTTATGTAGCAAGTGAGTTTTATAGTGTGTTGGAGAATTGTTGCTTATTTGCTTCAACTGGCTTTTAAAAGACATTTGGCTCTTTAGGGTAATGAATACTTGCCATGCATGAAGTGATGTATTTCTTACGGGACAACTGAAGAACAGTTGTTTGTAATCTTGTGACATGGCAGAGGCAGGAGGCTGGGGACATGGGGTTGATGATGCCATTCAAGTTGCAAAGTGTTACTGATTCTAGTTCTGTTGAACACTGCTGGAATATTGAATATCTGGGCTATAAGCATTTTTTACTAGTAATTATCATCCACACCTCATTAAGATCAGACATCAATTTATGTCTTTCTAGGTAGAGCAAAAAATGAAATATTTATTGGTCAGTGAGGAAGGTCCTGGCATCTAGGTCAGTTAAGAAGATGAAACTCTCTTGGCGACTTGGGCTTTTGGTGATGGACGGTTTGGTTTGCTGTGTTCCATCCTTAAGAGTAATAACAGTCAAAACAAGTAGTTGTAGTCATATCTAATGCATAGAGAAGAATTTCTAAAAATTACTCTGAGATGTAGATGTTACACATAGAAATCGCTATATTGCAGCAGTATAGGGTACTGTTTTGTGGCCTGTTTGTGAAATAGCTTTGAAATGCCTGTGATTAGGAGATGCTTAAAGTTAGGACAGGAAGTAACTGAAACCAAACCTGGGTCAGTGAAAGGCTCCAAAGGTGATTATGCTATTAACCAGTAATTTCTGTTTCCAAAAATGACATTTCAAAGTAAAAAAGAATTGTGATTAGCATTTTTATTTTGTACTTTTTGTTTTAATAATTATAGTACTTATAATATCACATATTGCCAATATTTTCAGACCAAAGGCATATATAATTTACTGTTATAATTAAGCACATTTTCCCTAATATTTTTATCTTTGAAAAATGCAGTGACATTGTTCTACCCATGTCAATTTGATGTGTACATTGATACTTATTTAGCAGAATATTATTCTCAGTGTTCACAGGTATTTGATATTTTTATACAGATGCGTGTTTGTTCTTAATGAGCTAAAGCTTATGTAGACATTTTGAAAGATGTTAGTGATTAGACAGCCTAGCAAATAATGTTGTAGATCATACATTATTCATGCATGGGCGGAAATGTGGACACCTTGTTGCATTTTTATGAAACACAGCCATTTTTTCCCCTCTGCTCAGAATTATGAAAAAATATTGCTAGTTTTCGGTCTGCCTGACCTGTAAGGCCTGTGAAGTGCTGAGTGGTTGATATACGTAGATTTCAAGCCCTATATTTGAGTAACTTCTTTTGATTTAATATTATACATGTTAAATGCTATAAACCTTCAAACCACCTAACTTTTGGAGATTAAAAAATTTCATTCTAAACTTTTTTTACTTTTATATTTTCAAAATGTATGACATATGGCTAAACACTGATTGCAACTAAATGGGCAGTTTTATACTACTGAGTAAAATGGAGAGCCAGTCAAGGTTTCAACCCATGTATCTATGCACATTTCAGCAATTTCTAAAGAGGTGAGGCATCCCAATCTACTTAGCACAAAAGAATAGGCCATTTCTCATGAGAAACAGTAGGAAAAACTGGAAATGTTAGTGAAAAACAGGGGAGAAACAATATTTTTTATCTATTTACATATATAAAGAGATCACTTTATATTGAAATCACTTAAAGAGATAAAGTTATTTTGTTATTTGTTGCTTCGTACATATGGATTATAACTAGTTGGTTGTATGTTTCAAGAGATTCTGCTCTACACAATGAAAATTTTCAAATGAATAAGGCAGCAGAAATAGGAAAGCTTTTCTTGGGAGATAATATTTTTCATGGAGATGATTAACCAGAAGCTGAATTTATGATGCAGTTAACTGGCTGTTGAATTTCCAGGTCTACATTCTTTAAATCTCTGATTGTAAGCCTTTCTAGCATACTGTGCAACTTCAGAGCTCTGGGGAGATATGTTTCTTCCAATCTTGCTCATTTGAGTTACTTTTTTATGCTTCAGCTTAATGCTGATGATTATCATTGGCAGGGTCAAGGGAGTATAGTTGACTTCTGTGTCACTTCAGCATTGACTTTCTTCTTTCGAACACAAGGAGACTCATGGAAGGGTTGTTAGACAAACGCCACCACTCCCTACCATATAGTTCCTTCTATCCTCTTTTTTTCTTCTCTGCTTTTATTTTTGTATTTTTCTTTTTCTTTTTCATGTCCACTAACTGGTACATACGAGTATAACTTAACTCTTCCAGTGACTGTTAAAGGAAAAAGAAAACTAGCTTTCTTTTGTTGTAAAAGCTAATTTGGGACCAACGCTGTATTTCCAAATAACCCTAAAATCAGCATTACTTTGCTGCTGTGATTTTGACGTAGATTTAAGCTGGTATTTTAGATGCAGGTTTTCGTCTCTTTATCAATTACATTTTGTTATTAATTAACCTTATTAGCAGCTTACATATAAAAGACAGTAGAAAAGACTATTCAGAACAAAATGCTTGCATAATTTGTAGGCTGCTTTTTATGTATTCTGAACATGTATTCGCCTTTTGGACTGCAATATACAAAATATGCTTATTCAGCATTCGATGAAATATGTTTATGTCCAGCCACAGGGCCATTTACATCTGATTTTGAAATCTGAATTGATAATGTAATTTAGTGTTAAAAATAACATAGGCATACCTAGGGGGAAAATACAGTCTCTCCCTTTAATAACATATATTCCTTTGAGTGTTGGCTATGCATTGTTTCTTTGTATGATTGGGAAAAAATTATTTTATCATTCCTCTCGCTCCTCAGAAAACAGAAAGACACACACACAACCTCTTTCCTGTTTACTTTGTTCTGTTTCTGTTTTGCATTCTTTGTTACTGAGCCTTCTATATAATACTAAAGACTCTTCTTTGGTCATAATTGTCATTTGAACATTTGATCGTTAATATTGCCTACTGTGTTTTAAAAAAATGTGTCATACTGCAAGTGAAGTATTTTTCTTTTCATGGTCATGAGATCTTTTTTATTTTCCTTTTTGTAGTTAAACAAAAATAAACCCCAAAATAAGCAATGATATTTTCTCAGGATTTTATTATTTAATAACTGAGAAAGGAACCTTCTTTGATTCAGCAAGATAAGTGAGAACAGCCAGCTAGAAAGGAGAAGAAAGGTGGAAGCATCATAAAGGAAGTTTTAGTTTTGAATTACCTTAATTTCATTTTTTGGTAAGAGTGGTGGTTATGAACCTGGGAAGGGCTGGGTCTGACTTTCATGTTGCACTTGAAATAGTTGCTGGAATGTTTGATGTTTTTATGTAGTTTTTACTAGTTGGGAAAGAATAGTAATTTTGACAATCATACTGTTTTTAAACTCGGTGAGCATTCTTCAAAGCCTATTTCTGTAAAATACCACATTGTAAATAGGGAGAAAGTATTCAATAATGTCGAGAAGAAAAAAAAAACTGTAATGCTAACAAGTTTCTACAATATCACTCTTTAGTGAAAAAATATGGAAGTATGTTACTTAATTGGACTCCGTAAATTCAGAATCTATACATTTTTAAAAGTCTTTTAAAATTTTTATTGAGATACACATACATACATTCAAATGTATAAATCTGTACACATATTTTTATATATTTGTATATTTGTATGAATTTTTACATATGTATACACAAGTATAACCATGACACAAATCAAGATATAAGACATTGACATCGATCATTTTCAGTACCCTAGAAGACTTGCTTATGTTGACAGTCAATCTCCTTCCCTGAGAGATAACTGTTATTGTGAATTCTGTCCCTACAGATAGATTGGTTTTGCCTGTGGTTTAACTTGATATAAATGGAATCATATAGTATATACTCTTTGGTGCCTGACTTCTTTTGTGTGACATGATGTCTATGTTAGTCATCCATAGACTAACATTGATTTCTTTATGTTAGTCATTGTGTCAGTATACTACTGAAATTAGCAATTATAAAATATAATATTCAATCATTATTTTGGAATAAAAGAACTTTTAGAATCCTATGGTCCTAAAAACTGTTCACAAATTAAACTTCTTCTAAACAACTTTCCAAGAAATCTTTTGATTTCCTATCTCGTGGGTTCAAGGAGGTTCTCAGGGCAGTAAGAGATCTTGCGGTGGCGCAGTGTCCAGCAGGGCAGTGAGCCAGTGTAGCTGGAAGCCACATTCTCTCCGTGATGGACGTAGACTGTTTCCTACAGCTTTGGTAGTAAAAGCTAGGAAAGCAAAAATTAGTTGACATGTTTCCTAGACTTTGGGTTTTCTGATCAGTCAGTGAAGAGATAATTGGCAATTAACACGAGTTGCTACTTTTATTAAATAAAAGGGATTTTTCTTAGAATTAAGATCCATCCTTTTTAAGGAAAGATAATTGGCAATTTAAAATCGACTTTCTCTTTTTTTTTTCCTTAAGAGATAGGATGTTGCTGTGTTGCCCAGGCTGGAGTGCAGTGGCTGTTCAGAGGTGCAATAATAGCACGCTGCAGAATGCCTGGGCTCAAGCGATCCTCCCACCATAGCCTCCATACCCAGCTTAAGTCAGTGTTCTTAAACCAACATTAATATGTAGGCTAGTTTTTGGGGACAGTAAATTCGGTCAAAGAGGGAGGAGAGAAGCTTGACATGAGGGATTAGCCAAGAGCCAGATGCAGAATTATCACAGGAAACCATGATCAGGTGTGGACCCAATTGAGAGACCCTAACATAGGTGTAGTGAGTTGGGAATTTACTTTTATTGATCGTAAATCACATGGTTCTGGTCCCTAGCAGGCAGTCACTAAAAAATGTTTTGAGCAAATGAGCAAATTAATTGAAGGTAAAAGTAGTGGGGGCAGTTTTAAATGTATAAGGCAAACTGGATGGATATTGAATATTCTTTTAGTATGTCTGCAGAACCTTTCATTGTAATTCTTGAATATTAAAATACTTTTTTAACCTCTTTATACTGCCCTGAGCACATATATACATACATACATACATACACACACATACATATACATACATATAAACACATACACTCATTGCCTTCACTTTAGCTAGTTGATTATTAGAATATATTTTATACAGTCACATTTGTTCCAGCCACTTTTGTTTTCAAGTTTTTGTACATCTGCAGCCTCTCCTGGTGGCTGCTAGTATCAGTGTCACCTGCAGTGCTTTGCCAGCCACCTGAAGCTCTCTTACTCTGTCCAGTGTGCTGAGGGTGCTGGCATCCGTCAATATCTTTTTTTGCGTATTCTATTTAGTTTTGCTTTTTGCATCTGTGAAAAATGGTAGAACATCTTCTCAATGTAAGAGTGGAAATAAGAATAGTAAAGAAAATTGTACAAAAATAGGCCACTAAATTCATTCTTTAGCATGAAATTATAAATGCTGAACAGGGTTGACAGAGGTGCATCAATGCTCAGAAATGCATCTAAGTGAATCTACAGTTCTTTCTTTCTTTGAAGCTTTTAAGAAAATCGATATGAGGATTTCATGAAGACTAAAAAGAAACCAACATCCTTCTCTGAATGTTGGAGGTCTGTCTGCTTTATAAGCCTCAACTCATTACATTTTCTTTTCTACATATTTTTGATTGACATGTTGATTTTAAAAATGCAACTTCAACATTCAGTGGGAGTTGACAGTATTTAAACTGAATTTTGGGGCAAAATTCTTCAACATAGTCATATTTTTCAGTTATTTTTAATTCATTCTTTTTTTTCCAGCAAGTACTCACTGAGTGCTTATTCTGTGCCAGACACTGTCCTTGGCTTTGTGGAGACTATGTTCCTAATGAGGGTATTGTGGTAATTTGAGAATAACAGAAATCTGTGACAAAGGAGCCCATCATTCCACTAGTGCTAAATTTCTTCCGGTTTCCTTTTTTACGCTTAGAAGATTATCTGTTGCAGAGGCACATCTCTTTTCATGCCATTTCTTTTTCAGAGGTAGTTTCACCTCTGGTCTTCATCTCACTTCCCTCCATCCCCTTTGGGATCCAGACCAAAAAATCTTGAAGTTCCACTTAGAAGACCCTTGTGTGGGGTAAGACCCTCTTACCCCACACATCTAATGTTGCTAATTTCTACCAGTCCTACTTTATAAATATGTCTCAAATTTATCCAATCCCCCCTTCGATACTTGTTGCCATCGCTTCAGTCGCTCAGTTTCCTAATTGGTTTCTGCTACTCCAAACCTAAACTTCTTTAATCCATCTTCTACACTTCTTCCAGAGGGATCCATGTCATTCCCCTCCTTCTTTGTGTTTTCTTATCCCCAGCCCTTGAAGTGGAACTCCTTGTTGTAGAATACAAGGCCTGACTTTCTGACTTTATGCACACTGCTCTCAGGCCCCCCTTGTACACTTCAAAGGCATGAACCCTTTCTTTTTCCAGGTCTGTCATGCTATTTTCAAATTTTTTTTCTTTCTACCAAAAAGGCATCTACCAACACTGACCTTTGACCTCCTTCATTATCTGAAAGACATTTTATCCTTCAGGAATCAGCTCATGTATCCCCTTTTCTTCCAACTTTTTCCTGGGCCTGCTTCTACCCACCCTTGCATAATGTAAGTGGATCATTGTCTGCTTTTTAAAAATTATTGTGATTTTGCTATATTTTTATTATAGCACTGAGCACATTGTCTGGAGATGACTCAGGATAGAACACAGGTGTTATTTGGTGTATTAGTCAGGGTTCTCTAGAACCTCACATGATCGCAAGGTCCCACAATAGACCGTCTGCAGGCTGAGGAGCATGAAAAGCCAGTTCAAGTTCCAAAACTGAAGAACTTAGAGTCCAATGTTTGAGGGCAGGAAGTATCTAGCATGGGAGAAAGATGTAGGCTGGAAGGCTAGGTCAGTCTCTTTTCACGTTTTTCTGCCTGCTTTATTCTAGCCATGCTGGCAGCTGATTAGAATGTGCCCACCCAAATTAAGAGTGGGTCTGCCTTTCCCAGCCCACTGACTCAGATATTAATCTTTGGTAACACCCTCACAGACACACGCAGAATTAATACTTTGTATCTTTTAATCCAGTCACGTTGACACTCACTATTAACCATCCCAAGTCCACCCCTTGTCAACTTGAACCCATATACATCTCCTGAGATCATGTATAATGTTAAAGACAATAATAAGGTCATTACACTTAACATAATACAACTGTCCTTTTTACAACCAGAAACACACCAGTCCTCAACCCAAATGCTATTACATGAAGTTAACAATACTTAAATGCTGATATGAAGTCAATAAATCTTATGTCACATAACGAAGGAAAAAGGAAATGAAATGAAGCAATTTTCTTAATGCAAATGTATACATACACAAACATGTTTTTAACAAAAGGAGGAGGAACTACTCATTATAATTACTGTCCTTATTTCTGCAACTGGTCACGTGGTCATAGCTGTTGTTGATCATAGGTATTGATGACTACTTCCTCTACTGATCATTTCCCTTTCCCCAGCGTACAGTTACCATGGTAGAAGGCCAGAGGTCTCCTTGGGGAAGGATGGGAGAAAGAGTCACTGCATAAATTGTCAGTAATACAGTGGGCTCCTTCCTCAAGGGGACCTGGCCTCCCCTTCATTCAAGGAGTTCTGAGTCTATAAACTGGCTCAAGTCTGAAAATTGATTGAGGGGCTGTGATTCCTGTTTTTATAATTCAAATTAGTCTTTTGTCTATTTGACCTAGAAGTTTTCTGTTTATATCAATGAAGTAGGAATGCAGTAGACTTCCTGTCAATTTCACTTCTAGGAACACTGTGATTAATTAGCCAATGCCAGAGCTCTACAGAAGTCAGACTATTCTGATTGCTGCTCTGCCCCTGCTGTCCATTACTGTAGCTATGCCTTCTTTGCCTTTGATGGTTAAGTGCCGTCACTTGGCCCCTGCCATCTTGGGATGCAATTATTCCCATTGTATTTAAATTTTGTAGTTGAGTGACTGTGGTTCCCATGGTTAGATCTGTTATAACTTTATTACTATGATTATGATGTTTACTTAAATATGTAAAGTATATACTAGCATTAATAGCTAACATTTAAATACAGTTTGCAAAATACTTGAAAATACATTGTCTTTTTTGGTCCTCATACCAACCCTAAGAAATAGTTTGAAGGAGACATATTATTTCTGTTTTATAGTTGAGGCTTGGACAGTTTCTTGTTTAAAGTAACATAGTATTAGAGGCAAAACTTAAAAATTTGTGAATCTGATTATAAATCATGTGTTTTCTGCACTTTGTTGGATCTGGAGCCTAGGCCTGAAGAGAGCCATTCCCAGGTACTCCATGGGATGTACCACAAGGTGATTCAGGGATCCAGGCCACCTTCATTTGGTGGCCCCTGTCATGCCTAGGCCCTCAGAGTCTTTTCATTTAGTAAATGCATGAGAAAGACGGGATTGTAGAACTCTCTTTTAAGCATCATTTCCTTCATTTTTCTGTATTCTTCCTGTAGTGCAAACTATTTAAAGTTTTTTGAGCCACAGTGCTCGGCCGTAGCTATATCCCTTTGTATCTTTGTATGTGTTTTCTTTCTCTCTACTTGATGCCCTTTCCCTCCTCCTTCACCTGATGAATTTCTACTCATCCCTCAGCAACATCTTTTCTGGGGAGCCTTCTGCCACCCTTTTTTTTTTTTCTTGAGACGGAGTCTAGCTCTGTCTCCCACGCTAGAGTGCAGTGGCGTGATCTCAGCTCACTGCAAGCTCCGCCTCCCAGGTTCAAATGATTCTCCTGCCTCAGCCTCCCAAGTAGCTGGGACTACACGTGCGTGCCACCACGACCGGCTAATTTTTTGTATTTTCAGTAGAGTCAGGGTTTCACTGTGTTAACCAGGATGGTCTCTATCTCCTGACCTCGTGATTAACCTGCCTCGACTTCCCAAAGTGCTAGGATTACAGGCATGAGCCACTGCGCCCAGCCCTCTACCACCTCTCTTACTGCTCCTCATGTCTCAGTGGTCCCTTTCCTTTTCCTCTGTGCCCTTGTGGGACCTAGCACATTACTTCCTGAGTATTTCTTCTCCCTCATTAAGAAGATGCTAGGGACCATTATTTGATTAGCTTTGCATAACTAGAACTTGAATGAATTTTAGCACACACTAGATTCTCAGTAAATATTTGGTGAGTGAATCAGTAATGTGACTTTTTCATGGAAATTAAGGTCATATAGTTCTCACTGTCAGAACCAGGATGTCAAGAACAGACAACTGGTTGTTAGGAAACCACACACAGTTCATGGTTCAGGTTTTGTGCTCCTGTGTGCCTTCGGACCATTGCCCCCCTAAAACAGATTTGCATCCAGTGTTTCTTCTTGGAGTTGCTTTTGATATCCAAATAGACAAATTACAAATATGCACTTCCAAATGTATTTTGTGGTAAAGTATTTAAAGAGGACTAGTTTTTACTTAGGTCATTGTAAAGATGAGGATGAAGCAGAGAAAGAAGGTCTTTTGTTTTGCAATCTTTATTGCTTTATGTTAGCTGACAGACTGCCTGTGTTTGATTAAAAATGATAGTCTGTAAACTCCTTAAGTTAGACCATTAATTTCCCATGACAGCACATGAAGCTTCTCCTCTCCTCCCCTCCCCAAACCCAAGCACACATATCAGAGGAGCCTTCTATGTGAGACATTTGTTTAACGTTGCCTGTCAGAAAAGGTGCTACAACAAGTCAGTCAGGTTTGGAGTTTGCAAACATACTTCCACCTTACTGAACATCACAAACGCTGTCAAAAATTTCATGTCCTGATATTTTTTCTTCTCTCCAGAAGAAAAACCATTACAGATGTAAATGTTAGAGAAATTTTGTCATACGCTTTGGAGCTTCTGCAGGAAGTTTTTTTCATGGTTTGGAAAAGAGGAAGGAGGCCTCTGCTGACACATTTGCAATCTTTCCAATATTTTGTGTGAACTTTATAGTTTACTACACTACAAGAGGCTAGATATTTTTTCTTCTAAGTATTACTTATATCTCATGGTTTTTTTTTTTCCCTGCTTTCTCTGAAAATGAAAGTGTAAGCTTTTTCAAATGACCTTGATATTTCTACAATTTCTGTTTATTTTTCCTTTTAGTTTCTTCCCAGTCTTCTAGATGCTTTCCACCAAACCCACTTCTGGGAATTATCCACATGTGTACTTACTTGGGAGTTGGATGAAATATATGTATGTGTGGTATGCATATTTCAGATATTATTTTGTTTAATGGATGTTGAATAACTACTAAGAGAGAAACCAATTGCTCTTCAAAATGTAATTAACAACACCAGCCCTGGAGAAGTTTACGTTTGGTTGTGACAAAGCTAGTAGCATGCCCTCTGCGAAGAAGAGAAGGAGAAGATGGATGCATTTCTAATGCAATCAGGAAACCCCTCTATAATTTAAATGTATTAGCATATTCTAAGAAACCCAGGTATTTAAATGTTCCTAAGACAGCTCAAAGCCTTTCCCAAACAAGCATGATTAAATTACTTGGAACACATTGAAACAGCACACATGGCCCTTAATGGATCAGCATTATCAATATGCATTTTCATGGCCAACTCCAGGAAACCCATCACTGAAGCCATAAGGAGTCAGATTACTGATGCAATCCTAATGATTTTGCTTGCATTGCTCACATCCAGTTTGCCACAAAGTGTTTGACGGCATGCAAACACTGAATTTCACAAACATTAATGCCATTTCCTACTTGTCCCTAGAAATGGTAATTAGCGTACATCTTGAATCCTTTTATTTTGGATTATATACAAGAAAGCAAAAGTTTTCAAATATTCTGAAGTCTGTGCATGTTAGGATAATATGACATAGAACTAATTATCTAAGGGTACATTCTGGGTCATTTGAAATTTGCATATGTATTGCAAAGGTCACAGTCAACTCAAATAAATAATAAGAGGAGCTACAATGATTGAGCCCTAGTGATGAGCTCAGCTATGTTATAAACAGTTTGCATGTATTATCTAATTTAGTATTCCTAGCAACTCTATGAAGTAGGAAATAGTATCACCCCCATTTTATAGCTAAGGAACCTGAGGCATGCATGGAGAGATGAAGTAGCTTGACCCAAGATCAGGCGATTGTAAATAGGGGGCTAAGATCAAGCCTAGACAGAAGGACCCTAGAGCCCCAGCTTGTACCTTTTACTCTATGCCTCAGGTGTGTGCCTCCATTTAAAACCCTTACCAGAGGAGGCTCTCAGGCTCGAGGACTCTTCCATAGTGGCTCTAATTAGGCTGTTTGACTCTGATAATCCAGTCAAAGAGTTTATCCACAGTCAAACAGAGTAGATAATCCACTCTGATAATCCACAGTCAAACAGATAATCCAGTTCAACTCTGGATTATCAAACAGCCTAAGTAGAGCCATCATGGAAGATGTCTGGTTCATAAACAGTTCTCCTGTTAGGTTGAAATACATGATTTTTCTGTTAAAAAAAAAGCAAAACAAAACTAAGATGAAAAGATAAAATATGACCAGTTCTGTGTCCCAGAGACTTCCAGGCCAGGTCAAGATGAGCTCAGAACACTTCGCTATGTTGGTCTAGCCCAGTTACTATGCCCTTCTATTAGTTTTACTTCTAAAAGATAAGAATCTAGAAAGAGTTAGGCCAATTTAGAAGAAAAGATTATGTATTTGATGGGCTAATATAGGTCTAATTATTTGCATAACTTAAGGACTTTTATTAAATACATTAACCCAAGGTAAATTTTCAAGCCCATTTAAAATATAATTTAATTTATTTTTAAAAAAATTGATCTGCACAGATTAGGGATGCCTCTATTGCCGAAGGGGAGCACTTAAATATTTTTAGAAGTGAACATTGTGATTTCCCTGTTAGCTTTAGGTCTTGGTCTGAAGTGAAAGGAAAACTTTCAGCAACCTCACGTGCTGCCTACGGGACTGTCTCCTTTCTAAACATTCTCTGTTGGCACTGCCTTCTGGAGAGCATACAATTCCCTACATTTTGTGCTATTACATTGTTTCTCAAATGACTTCTGCCTTTGTAGAATCATCTTCTTTTTTCTGTGAGATATGTGCAATATAATACTGTTCTCAAATATTTTAGTCTTCATGACACTATTGTGAATCGTCTGTAAACACATATATCCCCCAATGTATGACATATTCCTTAGTCCTTATTTTATAGTAGGATGATACAGTGGGTGCCATTAAAGGGGAGGAAGACAACTGTGACTTAAACAGACTGTTTGTTAGTGCCGCCTTTGAACCTTAGTCTCACATGAGAAGGAATAGATACATTTACATATTTATTTGGAAAGGTTGAATAAAAGATTTGCAATTTGATTCAGAAACGTCATTAATTTTTAAAATTTATTTACTTGCTTATCCCTTTCTGAAAAGACTGTGAAACAGTTGCCTGAATATTTCGTTTGAGGGGCAGTTAAAAACTGTTGTGGGAAAACAATGTCAGCAACAATTTATGAAAGGAAAGCATTGGACATATTTAGTTTTTCTTACCCATTTCTCTTGAAATACCTGTGCTTTTCCATGTAGTGCCTTTAATATCACACAGAGATGAAAGGGATGAATTTTGTCTGTGGTGGATTACACTGAAGCTTGAGTAGACTTTTTTGGTAGTTTCATAAGTCTCGGTATACCACTCATAAAGGGAAAAGTCACCTTGGCTTTTAAATTTAGTTGGGCATTTTCTTGAGCTTATTATTTTAAAATAATAATGCCTCCTCCTCTTTTAAAAATTACTGGTGTTGCAATCCCTTTTTAATAATTTCTTCCTAATGTTTGCAGAATCCCCCTGAGGATACTTACGGTTCTATGAAATTCCTCTTCTCCAGATATTGACAGAATCGTTAAACATGCTGAGCTTCGTGATTACTTTTCCAGCACCACTTTCTTTGCTCTTTATCATTGCATTTGGTTATGTTTCATCTAGTTTTCAATACACATGATAGGGTTCATAGCCCAGCCAACTGGAATGAATTTGATAGCTAAGCATTTCACAGGCTGGCTCTGTAACATATTCTGCCAGACCCTACCATGTGTGAAGCATTACTACTTTTTTTTACCAGTGAAGATTATTTATAACTTTGATTTCTTTCATGCTCATTTGCGTTCCTGAAGAAGGGAGGGAAGGGTGTGCCCTATCAGAGTGTTTCTCTTGGCTTTCTTCTATGTAAACCTCACTAATACTTTCAGTCACCACCTTCTGTGTCGTTCCTTTTGAGTGAAAGGAGAAGTGAAGTTCGGTTCAAGGCCATGCTTTGCTTTTCACAGGAGAGTGCTCTCAGAAGCTCTGGTGTAGTTCCAACACCTTATTTCTATGGCTGCTTGATAGTGGCTTGAAGTGGTTAGAGGGAGAGGGAGGCTTGGTAGGAATATACTTCATTCATTGTTTTTGTTGTTGCTGTTACTGGAATGAGCTTCAGTAAATGATTTTAAGAGCAAAATTCTTAGAAGTTATGATGATAAATGACTGAATAAGAACCTATTTAATGTTACGTCACTACTTTGGGGAAAAATAATTTTAGCTAAGTATTTCAGAAGTAAGAGAAAGTTTATATTCTTAAGATTGAGTTATTTTCTAGGTTTTTAATCCCTTAATAAATATACAAAACTATTCAAAACAGACTTGGTTAATAGTCTGAACCAGCTTGGAATACACTCTTTTATTTGATCATTTTTCCTTTATTTTTCAGTTTGGTAATTTAATTTTACTGTCATATGTATGTTCCCTAGTCTAGAGAGTTCTGTCACGTGGCACGATTAGCAATTGTGTGTGAAATGATTATGTGGCAACATTACTAGTGAATTACAACTAGTCTAAATACTGTATGTTTTCACTTGAGAACATTGGTTTTGGAATGTATATCTGGCACCGAGAAGGGGGGGGAAAAAAAAAGACTTGATGATAAAATGCAGCCAGAATTTAAATTGTGAAATGGAGCTCTAAACTCAGTTGTTCCTCCCACTGGTAGCAACTTGAGATTGTGCATTTCCTTTCCAGAATGAAAATTATGCCCTTTTAAGAATACTTCTGTCAATGTTTAATCTTCAAATTGATGGGTTTTTTTAAAATAATAAAAGCCAGAAGTTTACATGGTGTGTGTTTATGTCTGTATATTATTATACAAAGGATCTAAATTATAAGCCCTAATTCATGCCACTTCAAACTAATGGAGTACTTGTTTCAAGGTCCCTAACTATAGTAGTTATTCCTTGGAATGAGGAAGTGAATCTTATGTTAAGACTTTACACTAATAATCCTGGCTGACTTCATACTGAAGCCCAAATCTGGAGGAGTGGTCTCATCATAAGATGTAATCAGCAACCTACCCTGCTGGATATTCACTGTCTGGATACTAACTGTACAATAACTGCAGTGGAAGAAATACAAAGCAGAAGTAAAGCCAGGAGACGTATTCCTAACTTTTAGGTTATTTTATCCCATAATAGAGAGAAACTGTTCATTTAGGATTATAAATAAAGCATTCTTAGTACATACTGAGATTGGTCAGGTTTTGTTTTTTGTTTTTTAGTTTTTTTTTTGAATGGACATTTATTGTGTGTTGTCAAAGAAAGAAAGCAGGAGGGAGTTTCCTTAGTGATTTAATGATTATGATTGTGCAAGTGTCTTTGAATATGTTCAAAGCACTCCCCATATGAGAAGGAAGAAAATGCGAAAGAAGTCATACACCACATATCCCCCAGTTTTTGTCGAAATAACACCTCAGTGTTCTGTAATAAAAAGTCCCTTTCTACTCACTCCCAGCATTTGACATAAGTGATTGACAGCATGTGTAGTGCCTTCTGCTCATTAGGGTCTAGGTCAAGGAAGACATCATAGCTAAGGAAATCAAAACTCAGAACCGAAGCAGGAACTTTTCATTCAAACTTGAATAAATCTAAAGGAAAAGGAGGTTGTATCTTCAAAAAATTAAAAACCAAAACAAAATGTGAAAAAACCCCAACACCTATGGTATCCTCAGCACTACAGATTCTGTGTTTGTTTTGAATTGCACATTTTCAGAAAAACATCATGATTCATTAGTCTGAAAAATTATCACATTATCATAAGAAAAGGATTGTTGACTATAATGGAAATAGGCTTTGGATCACTTATGATATGAGTAAGTGCTTTGCCTCATAGCATTAAACCAGGATTCCAAGATATAGATTGTTTGTTCATTGCATAGAAAGATTTTAAAAATTATTTTGAGGACTTTTATCTGATATTAGAGTTTCCCAGAAGGATCACACCTTGTAATTCAAACTGTATTTTTTTTATATATACATGTTTTTGAGACAGAGTCTCGCTCTGTTGCCCAGGCTAGAGTGCAGTGGCACAATCTCAACTCACAACCTCTGCCTCCCAGGTGCAAGGGATTCTCACGCCTCAGCCTCCCAAATAACTGGGATTACAGGTGTGCACCACCACACCTGACTAATTTTTGTATTTTTAGCCGAGACGGGGTTTTACCATGTTGGCCAGGCTGGTCTTGCTGACCTCAGGTGATCTGCCCGCCTCAGCCTCCCAAAGCACTGGGATTACAGGCGTGAGCCACCGCACCCTGCCATAACTCAAACTCTATAAGGCAGGTGCGACTTGGTAGATTGATTCTCATTATTGGCTTAGAAATAAACGGGAAACCTGGTTGATTTTCTTTTCCAAGTAATTCGGCTGTGATGTGGATGGTTTATAACTGCCTTTCTCCCCGTGACACTAACAGTAAATATTTTCCATGTAGATGAAAAGCTACCAGTATAAGTATTAATACTTACAATAGAAGGATACACATTTTAAAAGATTTACATATGAAAAAATATGAACTGTTATTACTTTCACATGCAGCCTAGACATATAGTATCTTTGAATGAATGTAAGTGGGAGTTGGAGGAGAGATTTTAATTTGAAAGCGAAATACTGGTAAAATACAGTTTGTTGTTGTTATTCTTCAAGAAATAGAAGTGATTTAATTTTCTTTAGCATAATGTAGAGATTATAGTGCTTTATTTACTAAACACAGTGATTTTTTTTTTTTAAACAAACAAACAAACAACCAAACCTCAGTTCCATAAAAGCCACTTAGCAGAGGGAAGGAGTGAAGACAGGAGTTTCCCCCTTGCCCAGTGGCAAAGGGAAGCCATAGAAAGAAGAAAGACAAAGACAGACCAGGGTCCAAAGAGGACTGATGGGGGAGGGGCAAGACAGAGTCCTGGTTCAAGAAGGAGACTTGGAGAGAAATGGAGATTGTAGGGTGGCTGGGAAGGGAGAAGCAGCCACAGGTCAAAGGGCCTTAGGTGGCCCCCTTGACGTTTCCGCCTCTGAGCAAGCAGTCGGTTTTGCTGTTTTGATGAATTTCAACTGTTTCTCCATTCCAAACCCTCCTCATCATCATCAGTTTTACTTACAGATAGGAAAATGAAACTAGCTTTAATGCTTTTGTGGCAATATCCTAAAAGCTTGCAGACTGCATACTATACTAAAGTAGACCCCTTTTGGACTTAAAATATCAGCCTGCTTTTTCTTGTTTGGAAGAGTAAAAGTCTTTAGGACATAGGAATTGTAGGAATTTAAAACTCTCAGTGACCTATTTTGGCAATGCTTACAATTTTTTTAATTAGGTTAACTCCTAGGAAGGGAGCAACATCAGTAAATGAGTGAGATTGGGCCTTGAAGAATTTTGAAACCTGAGGTTATGTGTTTGCATCTGTAATAGAACAGTTGTATGTAATGTTTTTCTACATACTACATGGTGGGCCTGGGGGTGTCTTCTAATGAAACTTCAGAGAGGAAGAAGATCATTATTAATATTAATATGCTATATTAGTAAGTAGATACTATATTTTCAGATTCTCTATTACTTTGAATTGGTTTGGAATCTAAAACCAAAACTTAGCTTTCACTAGCTTTTTTGCCCTAAAGGCCAATTGCCATGATAAAATGCTCTCAACATATCTACCTAGAACTGTTGAGAATACTCACTGTACTAAGATACCCCTTTATTTGTAAAACCGTGTTTCAGGAGTAATTTGTTAACATGTACAGGACCTCTCTGTACTATTTTTGCACTATTTTGTGTTTGCACACAAATGCAGCAGTACATTTATCTTTCAGAAATTTCACTTCTCTCTGGCAAGTTGATAGGGTAAAAACCCTCTCTAATCTTTTTTTCTCTGGGTCTTCAGCTCTGCAAATATCCCCTCATTCCTTGTAAACTGTCCAAAGCTCATAAAATACCTTTCCCTAGATAGCTGAATATTCTTTCCCTTGTAGCTCCAATTTCCTCCCTTTTGACAGATAAGAACAAGTAAGCCTGACTTTGTGAACCTTTTTCCGAGTTGTCACTCTCTAAACAACTTTCCTGTTTCTGAACTGCACAGCAGAATTTGAAGTGAGCAAATTAGAGATATTGAGAATGGTGTACTCTCTGTCCATAGCTACCTTTTATGAGTGTGAGAACAGGAAAAGGGCAGGAGAGTGCCCAGGGCAGCAGAGAATTCAGGGCTAGAGAAATTCCATTTCTGTTGGCCAAGGTGAATAATACACAAGAAAGTCTAATTACAATTAAGAAACCTAGTCGGGAAAGGTAGGGATAGTCATGGAAGAAGTGTTTCCTCTAGAAATGTTTCCCCCTTTGGGACTAATAAAATAGGCTTTCTAATAGATGGAGTTTTGCCTTAATAAGAAATCGAGTAGTGCGCTGGGTGGTCTCTGTCATAGAACAGCACCAGTTCTATGCATGAACAGCACCAGTTCTATGCATCTGTGAATTAGGGCTTATCCAAATCAATCCTGCATGAAAAAATATACCTTAGTAGCAATTTAAAGGAGGACCTTAAATTCATTAGTATTCTGAGAGCTGTGAGTGAAACTGTTTAGCCCTGAAAGCAGAAATACAGTTGAGGTTCAGGTTTTAGAGTCAAACTAATCTAAGTTCCGTTCTTGTTTTAGTCACTGAAATTCCCTAAGCCTCAGTTCCTTCATCTTTACAATGGCAATAATATCATTAAGTTTTATGGGATTGTTAGGAGAAGATGAGCCATTATACCTAAATTAATTAGAATTGTACTTGAAACACAGGTCTTGTTAAATGATATTTGTACAGGTAGTTATTATAGAAACCGAAAATGGTTGGTTAAATGGATTAACAGTTTTAGAGGATCTGAGGGGCCTTAGCATTTGGGGGTGTTGGTTATAGATAGAGCAAACTGAAGGGTATGGGAGTATTATCTGCTCCTTCCCTCTTATCTCAGTAGTGGGCTCAGCAGTTCTCTTTCTTTCTTTTCCCTGTTGCTCAGGCATCATTCATATTAAAGTATAGTCACATATCACTTAACCATGGGGATGTGTTCTGAGAAATGCGCCATTAGGTGATTTCATCGTTCTGCAAACACTGGATGTTATAACCACAACACCCCTAGGCTCTATGGTATAGCCCATTGCTCCCAGGCTACAAACCTGAACAGCAGGTTGCCGTTCTGAACATTATAGGCAGTTGCAACACAGTGGTAAGTACTTCTGTATTTAAACATATCTAAATAGAAAAGGCAGAGCAAAAATACATATAAAAGATAAAAAATAATGCAGCCGTATAGGTCCTTTACCCTATGAATGTTGCTTGCAGGACTAAAGTTGCTCTGGGTGAGTCAGTGAGTGGTACGTAAATGTGAAGGTCTAGGATATTACTGAACAGTATTGCAACTTCATAAACACTGTACACTTGAGTGACACTAAATTTATTTAAAAATATTTTTCTTTCTTCAATAATACATTAACCTTAGCTTACTATAATTTTTTCAACTTCATAAACTTTGGATATTTTTGTTTATAATTGACATATTGTACACATTGGGGTACAGTGTGATGTTTCAATACATGTGTATATTTTATAATGGTTAAATTAGGGTACTTAGCATATCCATCACCCCAAACCTTTATCATTTCTATATGGTGGTTACTGTTGTCTTTTCTAAGCTATCTTGAAATATACAATACATTGTTATTAGCTATAGTCTCCCTGCTGTGTAATAGAACACCTGAACATATTCCTTTTAACTTTTTGATTCTTTCCTAATAACATTTGGCTTAAAACACACATTGTACAGTGGTACAAAAATATTTTCTTTTTTACATCCTTATTCTATAGACGTTTTTCTGTTTTGGAAATTTTTCATTTTTTTACTTTTTAAAATTTTTGTTAAAAACTAAGATACAAACCCACACATTAGTGTAGGCCTGCACAGGGTCAGCATCATCAATATCACTGTCTTCCACCTCCACATCTTGTCCCACTGGAAGGTCTTCAGGGGCAGTAACACACATGGAGGTGCCTCCTCCTAGGATAACAATACTTTCTTCTGGAATACCTGTTGAAGGACCTGCCTGAGGCTGTTTTACTGTTAACTTTTTTGTTTGTTTATTTTAATAAGGAGGAATACACTCTCAAATAATGATAAAAGCTGACTATAGTAAATACGTAAACCAGTGACATTGTTGTTTGTTATTCTTATCTGGTATTATGAACTTTACATAATTGTATATGCTGTACTTCTATAAGACTGACAGTACAGTAGGTTTGTTTACACCAGCATCAGCACAGTACATGAGTAATGCATTGTGCTGTGACCTTATCATGGCTGTGACATCACTAGGAGATACGACTTTCTCAGTTCCACTGGAATCTTACTGGATCACCATGGTATATATAAGCAGTCCATTCTTGACCAAAATGTCATCATGTGGTGCATGACTGTAATAGGATATATTGCCTCACCACAGTATTTGTAGTATAGAAGGACTTGGAGAAAGATCACTTACACTTAAATTATTAAGGGCTAAATTTGAAGCTTTAGTGGCAAAGATACCAGTTGGCAAGGGGGAATTCATAAAACACATAGAATGTACTACTTTCTTTTCTGCCTGTGAAAATGAATTCACAAGTTTGAATACTGGAAGAAATAGAAAATGAATTTCATCTTGTAAAGCATCCAGAGTATGTATGTGTATATATATATATATATAACTGGAACAGTGAGAATCACTATTTTTGAATTCTGAAAATATTAAGGAGGTAATAATCCCCTCAAATATAGAAAAAGTGCTAGTAAAATGGTGAGTGATCCTATTAGTAGTGCAAATGAGATGACAGCCAACTACTGATGAAATGACCCATCACAGACACGTATGTGTTAAATTAATTGTGAGGACTTTAGTGAATCCTAACCGAATAAAAACACAAGTGCCTACCTATTTTAATTTGTTTCCATCTTAAGCAGAAAATATTGCCAGAAATAGTAGAGTTGCAGTTATTTGCACTAAACGGATCAGGTCTGACTTACCACATAGGATTTGTGCCAGAACACTAACATAAATTTGAATATTGTGAAATGATATAGTATAGCTTTGAAGGGATTTGTGTAAAGTTGTATATACTTGCCTGAATTTTACTTTTGATGGTTTAGGAATTAAGTTATGATTTTGGCACTTGAAATGAGCATAATTCAGAACAGCATTTCAAATAACAAATGACACTTGGGGGAACAAAAGCTCATTTATCTAATTTAGCATATGCTATGAAGATGTGGAGACAGCCAAGGAGAATATCAGAAGTGGCAGATATTATCTCTTGTCTTTTTGTTCTTAGTCTGGAAAGGTAAAATGGTATTTCCTCTAGGAATTGAGGCATGGCTAAGAGAAACAAGTTTTGCTAAATGCATGGTGACAGTTGCTGGTCCCCTCCGGTTTCATATTAAATTAATGATGTGAATGAAGTTCAGCAAATGAGAAGCATGGACATCAGTTTCTTTCCATTCCTAGTTAATATTCAGCCCAAGAAGGGATGGCCATTCACAGCTACTATTAAGAAAGCTTTAGAGTTTTGTTACTGAGCATAGAGAAATAAAATTTTAAATATCAAAATTTTACTTCCAAGCATTTTTTTTTTCTTTAGCATGGATGTTAAACACCATCAACAGTTCTGTATTAGTTCTATCCCAACTCCCTTGATAGATACAATTAAATTTTACTAACGTTGGTATTTTACTAAGGAGGGTCATTCTATGTTTAGTATAAGCTGTAATTCTAAGCAGAAATGATCTTTAGTTTCCCAAGGACAGCATTTTGTAAGTGTGGTGTGTGCTTTTTGAGTTTCTCCTCATCTCACCAGAGTTGCAGTGTTACGTTAGAAATCAGTGTGGATCCTGCCTTGGCTGAGCGTGGGCTCAGCATTGGGGGATAATTGAGTTGGTTCCAGAGACTGTGTGGAGAAACTTGGAACTGGGAGATATAGTTTCTCTGTGCTTCTTGTAATGATATGCATGGGTTTTGCTCTTTGGTACTTTATACTGCTGCAAGGAACCCAGCACTTGAAATAAATCTTACAGAATTGGCTCTGCCGTGAACCTACTGTGGGTCCTTGGACTTTGTCAAGGCTTAGTTTGCTTGCTTATTTGTTCATTGGTTTATTCATTGATTCATTCAGCAATCATTTACTGAACACTCATTGTGTGGTTGGCTCTGTGCTAGCCAGTAGGAATAAAATAGACATGAGTCATTCCAACCCTCATGGTGCTCACAGGTTAGCGGGGAATATAGGCAATCTTAGAGAAAGCAGTTAGTTACCAAAAGGATGGGAGAGTATAGTAGAGTAATCTAACTCTACCTTTGAGGGACAGGGAAATCCTCCTAAAATAAGAGATGTCTAAACTGAGACTTAGAGGATGACTAATATTTAGTTAGGGATATGGGGAAGACCTTTTCTATCAGAAAGTACATGTGCCGAGGCGGTCAGAAAAGAGAGAGTGAGAGAGATCCCTAAACATCTGTGAGGACTGTTTGAGTCTAAGATCTACCAGATTATGCCAATATGAACTTGTTTGTCCATTAGCTCTTGCACTTTCTCGCCTATGGTTTGAAAATGCAACCAGTTGATTGTAGGCCACATAACCCTTCTGCCAGTATGTTTTAGGGCCTTTAAGGATCCTAGCAGGTTAAAATCTACTTACATCTACCCTGTGCCCAAATAAGGAGGTCCACATCTGCTGTTAGTGTGACTGCCCCTGCCGAATAGCCTCTGTATGGCCAGGCTGCTATGGGGCTCATGCTGCCTATACCCCAAAAGTACATGACTGCCGCTAGCCTGGGGGGTGCTGTCTGTTCCCAGCCTGTGCTAACTGAAATCATGAGATTGACTATGTCTTTGGGCTAACTCTGCAGTTTACAGTCACTGCTTCTACAGACCTATTATGACATTGAAGTAAGTTGCAAGCACGACAGAAAATTCCAACAGGAAAGGATATGAGGGATGGACACGTGATCAACTGGAGAGGTTTCCTAGGAAGGTAGGAATCAAGTGAGATCTTGAGTAAAGGTACGGGAAAAGAATATTGTTGCAATAAGGAGTAAAGATGCAGTGTTGAATAATCCTGTTTAATCTCAATGCATAGTTGATGGAGAGAGTAGTGTACCTGGAACAGTGACTGCATGTTGATGTTGTTGCAAATGATATTGCATAGGAAAGAAATGACCTTTTGGTTTAGTTTCAGATAAAACAAAAACAAAAACAAAAAACTCAGCCAATCATTGATTTGGTGAGACTTCAGAGAAGCTCTTTCTCTCTTTCTTTCTTTCTTTCCTTCTCTTTCTTTCTTTCTTTCTTTCTTTCTTTCTTTCTTTCTTTCTTTCTTTCTTTCTTTCTTTCTCTTTCTTTCTCTTTCTTTCCTTCTTTCCTTCTTTCCTTCCTTCCTTCCTTCTTTCTTTTCTTTTCTTTTCTTTTCTTTTCTTTTCTTTTCTTTTCTTTTCTTTGCTTTTCTTTTCTTTTCTTTTCTTTTCTTTTCTTTTTGTGGTTCATATAAATGAGAAAAGGGGCTGGTTTCTCTAAGACAGAAGTAGCTGTGGTGTCCCCTCTCAGGTAAAATGCCCTCAAAGCATTAGTCATTGACTATCCATAGGGAATAGAGACATAGACTGTGATGTAAGGGCAGTTTAGCTCCATGATTTCTTGGCTGTGTGATATTTGATCGGTTGTTTAATCTATCTTCACCTTTCTAATGTGGATAGTAGTAGTAGCAGCACCACCAGCAGCTATTTCATAGTGTTGCTGAAGATTATGTTAAGTATCCCATAAGTGATAACTATGGTGACAGTTGTCTGCCTGTGTTTGCTAATGATGAACGTGTTCATTCCCTCACTCATTGATTCACTAAGCAAATATGTACTACGGATGCTCTAAGGGCCTTGTCATGTACCTCGGTTCTGGGGAAAAATGACTGGTTTTATATTGTTATTTGCATTTCCTCCCTTTTTTTGGCAAAAGCAAATGTTTGCTTATTTTGGTTTAATTTATACTTTTGCAGTGTTTGTCAAAGTGTGTTATAAAAACTGCCTGCATCAAAATCAGTGGGGGTTCTTATTGTAAGTGTGGACTCCTGGTCCTTACGTCAGACCTACTGTTTCAGAACCTCTGGGCAGAGCATGGAGAATCAGCATTTTGAACAGGCTCTTAGGTGATTTCTATACGTACTGAAGTTTACAACCTGTTAGGGTCACATTGTCTCCCTGACCTCCCGTTTGGTGCTCCACTAAGGAAAGGCTTACAGTCACTTTCCTCTTCTTTCTATTACTTAGTCAGATTTTCTACAACTGTGAATCCTGACAAACCTTCTTTGCTTTACTTTGGGTGGAGAAACTGAGCAATTTACTTCTTAAATAGGCTTTATTTACATGGATAATTCCTAGAGATAAGTAAGATATGACTGAACTCACTTCCTTTCTAGGTAAGTCTTCTCTTACTAGCATCCATTTCTCTGAAACCAGAAGCAGAGGCTGGCACCATCAGCCACCAACCTGCAGTGTCATGGAGCTACCAATGCCCTTTCCCTTTCCCCATCCTGGGGTTTGTTATTGCCCTGGAGCAGTACGTTTAGGATTCACAACCTGAATGTTAATAACAAGCTAAAAACAGACTGGAACTTCTGTGTGTTTTCATTATTTTTTTTTTCAGCCTTGAATTGATTGCTTCCCTTTCCCCAAGCATACCTACTGAGACTCTGATTTAGTGTGGCTTGATCAATAGACTGCAGAATGATTAATTTGTTTCCACTCATTTCTTTACTGAGTATTTTCCAAGCAAAGGTGAGTTAGGAAACCGTGAGCTAGAGTAAGGGGAAATGTTGAGGCATAAATAGCTGTCTGCCTGCGTTCCCTGTGCGTTTCCTGCGGGAGTTTTTAAAAGAATAAGCAAGAGAAAAGAGTGGTGGTGAAGATGCCTACCCGCTCTAAGGTATTACTTCGGCCACACTGTGTGGAAGACTTCTTGATTACTGGAGTATAGCACACCGTGTCTTGTTTTTGTTTTGGGCTGATCTCTATAAGTCATGGAAAAGAATTTATTCCCTGCTGAATGGCCTTAGTGGAACTCTGCAAAGTTCAAAAGCATCCAGTCAGAAGAATATTGAACATTTGAGTGAAATTTAGCGCTTTCCTTATCTTTTTAAAAAAATTATTCTTCACTTTTTTGCCTCCGATTACTTGTTAGGGAGACCCAATGGTAGTTTTATTCCTTGAGGATACATAGTAAATGCTTCATTAAAGTTGAGTACAGAATTTGATGACAAGTGTGGATGTGTGGGATGTACTGCCACCTTCAGAAGTCCACACATTGCCTGGAGGGAGAGAACTGCTGTTTATTCATTGATTAAGCACTTGCTGTGTACCAACTACTTTTCATGTCTTATGTTAATTCTCATAACAGTTATGGGATATTTAAAAAGAACCCAGAAACTGGAGAAAGAGATAAAGTGATTTGCTCAAGGTTATAGAACATACTACCATGTTTTGTATTTCAGATTTTAATTCACATTTGTCTGATTTTAAGTTTCATTTGCTTGCCAGGGTACTCCACGAAAATGCCAGGCAGGGCATTTTCATAATGCACTTGAGATACCTGAAATGACAGGGTAGCATCACGCCTGAGAGGGGTCAAGGATGGGAACCCACCTTCCATGCCCGCTGCTCGGCAGTCTCTTGCTGCATGCTGGCAAAGCCACCGTATGTTTGCTGAGGCTCTGGGAATTAACTGCTTAAAGAGCTGTCTTCTGGAGGGAGAAGAACACAAGGTCACAATTAACCATATTCACATCTTACTGTGCGAGGTCATTGAGCAATACAGGAGAGATTTTTTTACGTATTAGCAATTGTCTTCAAAACCTGAGCTATAGTTGTATTCTGCCCCCTTCCTCTGGGCAAAAGTGAAAAGTTTGCTGCTATAAAGAATACAGAAAACTCACAAAGAAATGCTAAAATGCACATTTAGCTGGCCCTCTGGATATATCGTATTAACTGCTCATCATTAGGGGCTGTATATTTGTAAAATAAAAGAATTTTGGGAGTTCCCTCTCTCGGCTTTGGAGCCCCCTCCCTTTGTCTCTATATAGAGGAACTTCTTCCTTCTGCTTTCTTCTTTGCCTATTAAATTCTCCACTCCTTAAAACTAAATTTAAAAAAAAAAGAATTTTGTTCGCAGTCAGACTCTATATTTTAAAATAGATTATAACCAGTGAGCTGGGTGTCCAGCAGGAGTTTGATGTGGTACCGTGCTTTACAGAACTATATTGGTAGTCCTATAAAGCATATATTGTCCTGTAAAGTATGGTGTCACATCAAACTCCGTAGTACTTACAGAGTAGTTAAAAAATAAACTTGAAATTAAGAAAGGCTGGAGCTAGGAATTTGTATTTGGGAACCACAATAATAGCCAGCATTTTTAAGATGCTTAATATGTGCCGGTCTCTGTGTTGAGCCTTTTACGTGGATGAGCTCATTAAATCTTCACAAAAAACTCCATGAAGGCAGTATTAAAATCCATAGTTTACAGATGAGGAACGTAGCGCAGGAAAGGTTTTTGTAATTTGTCTCAGGTCACACAACTGCAATTGTTAGAGCGAGATTCAAAGGCAAACCTTTGTGATGTTTAAATCTAAACTCTTCATTCCTATGGTAATCTGCATAGAGGTGATTTTGGAACCTCGAATATAGTTGAAAGCAGGGTTCAATTTAATCTTAGAACATACCCTTATTAAGGGTGAGAGAAGTGTTGAGATAGCATGTGAAGAGCCAGCAAATGACACCGAAAGAAAGCCAGTTTCGGGAAACCACGCAAGAGTATTTAGAGAAGAAGAGAGTTATTAAAAACTACAAAGAACTCAAGGAGAATGGGAGGGAAATTATTGGATATAGAGATTATGTGTCTTTAGGGACTTTGACAAGAACAGTTTTGAGTATAACATTTAGTCATATCTCAATATACCATTCATTTTGAAGCTTTGAATTAGTTTATTCAGTGATTATCCTCACCTGTCATGTATGGCTAGTTTAAGAGCATTATTTAATTTAGGGTAGCAGTTCTGAATGTTTTTTAACAACAACAAAAAAAGTAGCACATGTGACACTTCCTTTACTTCTTTGTCCCATTCCTTCTCTTTTCTAAAATAAATATGTGTATAAAACAAGAAAAAAAAGTGTGAGATAGTATCTGCTTTACTGAGAAAGCAGAATTAGCTATTTTTCTCTATTTTGCCTAGGAAATATTTTACTAAGAAGAAGTCGATGGAAGATGGCAGTAGGTAATAGGGTAAATGTGTTAGTGGACTCAATTGAAAGTGGGATTTCCTATACTTTTTACTAAGGTACTCAAAACATCTCACAGACTTGCTTCGTTTTATAAATATGTATTGTGCAAAGGATATGGCTGTTGAATTTCTTTGTTTTCCCTTTTGCAGTGGAGAAATTGAAACAGAAAGGAGTGGTGTGGGACAATTACAACCCCCAGTTTTCCTTTTCTGTGCAGTGTCTCCCAGTCTGCGTTTTTCCTGCTCATCAGAACAAAGTGTCACCACCATTGTGACCAGCCAGTCTGACATGTTACTAAATGCATCTATAGTATTTGATGTGGCTCACTGGTATCTTCTCCTTGAAAGACTCCCTTCACTTCGCTCCCAGGATACGCGCTCTTCTGATTTTTCTCCTGCCTCACTGTCTTCTCCCAACTCCGTCCCCTTCATCTGCCTGACCTCTTGTTAGCCTGTAGTACCCAGGGGTTAGTCGTTGGCCACCTTTTCTTCTTTCATGTACACTCACTTCCCTGGTAATCCGATCCATTCCTAAGGCTTTTAATACCATCTCAAGCTGATCACTTCCAAATTTATATCTCCAGCCTGGACCACTTCACTGAACCCCAGCCTTAAATGCCTTTTGGCTTACTTGACATGTCCACTTCCTTGTTATATTAGAACCTCAGATTTAAAATATCCAAAACTGAGATCCCAATATTCCACACTCTGTGCTCAACACCTGCTTTCCCTTAGTCTTTGCATTTCAATGAGTGGCATGCCATCCTTCTGGTTGCCCAGACCAGAATCCCAGGAGTATCCCTTTTCTCACACACCTCAGAAGCAATCCATCAGCATGTCCTACTGACTTTTCAAAACATACCCAGAATCTAACCATTGCTCACCACTTTCATAACTTCTACCCTGGTCTAATCTGTCAATATCTCTTGCCTGGATTAGGTTCCCGAATGGTCTTATACTTTATCTCTTGCTCCTCTCCCTTTTAACCATAATGATGCTATTAAAATGTAAGTCACATTACAAGAACTTTTTGGCACAGAACTTTTAAACTGCAATTATTGCAGAGTAAAAGACAGAATTATTTTCAGTGATTTACAGGGCCCTAAATAATCTGCCCCTACTGGTTGACACTGAATGCATTTTCTACAATCTTCTCTGTGGATCACACTCCTCCAGCCACACTGGCCTCTCAGCTATTCCTTGAACCTTAATCATTTGCACTACTTTTCTTCCACCAAACATCCAAGTAACTTGCTCCCTTAATACCTTTATGGCTTTTCTCAAACGTTACCTTCCTATTGAAGCCTACCTAGGCCATCCTGTTGAAAACTGTGATATCTTCTTCCAGCATGCCCTACTTTGTAATGTTTTTCTGTTGCCCTTATTACCATGTACATACTTTATCTGTTATCTGGCTTATTGTCTGTATTCTCCCACTAGAATATAAGTTCCAAATGGGCAGGAATTTTTGTCTGTTTTGTTCACTGCAGTTTTCCTACCACTTAGAATGGTTCCCGACATACAGCAGACCCTCAATTAATGTTTGTTGAATGAATGAATGAAGTTTCAGAGCCTAAAATAGAGTGGTTGAGTCAGGGTTATGTCGTGTATATTGGTCTGCGAGTACAGTTTTTCTACTGATCTCCGAACTGTAGTCTCAAGACAACAGTTTTCCACCTCTGAACAGAGGTGCCTCTGAGTACCCAGATCTTTATGTCTCTGAACAAGAACTGCCTATTAGAGCCAAATAAGAGAAACACATATTACCATCTCCAATTCTTTAGTCCTTTTGGCCCAGAATGACTTCAAAACGCTATCCCATCAAGGCAAACAAATCCAGAGACCTTTGTAGTTTCCCTTAGCCTCTGCTGCATTAGCTGAAGATAAATCTATGCAGAGTTCACTAAAGGGAACAGACAACTGCATTAAGCTGTGTAATGATGAACACTAATGGCCTGTGACAAAATGGGTCTCTGTAGGCTGAGCAGCCATGCAAGGTGGGGATTTTTTCCTGTTTTTGGTAAGGTAATGAAAAAAGAAAAAAAAAAACTCATCCAAAGATGCAATGAAACAATCTGCTGGCCCAGGTGATTTTCATGGTATCTTTTTGTTTTTCTTTTCTTTGTTTTTGTAAGTACATGCACCTTAGCTGAAAAAGATACATGCACCCTTTTACAGTGGTGGGGGAATCTCTACCATATCAGGCAAACATGCAATGTTCTTTATTTCCAACCTGGTATAGTTCATTCATTCCTTTTCCTGTGGTATTCACATGTCTTGCAAATTGTTATGTTGAATTGTTTAGTTCCTTCTTATTTTCACTTGTAGACACTTACACCAGGATCACAGGAATCTATACTGATTTCTTTCACTTTCCATGCATTTGTTTCCATTATTAATTTAAGTGAGAAGCATGTGGTCATTCCCCTTCCTATTTGACCTTTACATGCTTAACTGGTGGTCTCAAGTTGATCAGTTAACTTTTCATATTGTTAATGGTTGTTGTGGGGATCAAATGTGTACAAATATGCTTCATAAATTGCTGTAAACATTTAAGTTAATGGTGCTTATGTGGATATTAGACCAGTTGATTTGTAGACTTGAATCGTTCTAAGACTTCTGAAAGTAATCCTTCTAGTAAATTCTATAAAATTAAGGTAATTGGGATGTATATACATACATACATAAATTTTGGGGTTTCTAAGAGTTGACCATGAACTATTGAATGATCTGAAGTGGCCTAGGATTTTTTTGTAGTCTATTCTGAATGTCACTGTGACGCACATACTATATTTTCAGTATTTGCTTCTCAGTCATTCAGAACGCTTTTTACCCTACGGCAGAATTATTTGACAACACATTTCCTTCCTGCCCTCTGAATCTCCCTGGATGATTTACAAAAATATAGCATCTCCATTTGTGACAATATAAAGCTCTAGTTTGACTCTCTTCTATAAATCCAGTTTTATTGCCTTCTTCCAAAGTAATTTGTGTTAATCCAGCCAGAACCTTCATTTTTGTTTTGTCATTTTCAAGCTAGATTGTGAAGTAACAGAACTTACTACAATTTTAGCCTAAGAGCAAAAGAGTTTCAAGGCCTATTTCAGGACCCTGGTTTTGCTACCTCATCTACTAAATTTATAAATTCTAGGAATCCATTTACTTTTTAAAACATTTCTGTTCTTATTTTCAGTACCAATTTGTTTCCTTCCGCTTTCCCACATGCATGACTTTTATAGCATGGCATAAAGTAGAGTGCTCTGCCATATTGATTTAATGGTATGTTTCAATAAATTTCCCCTGTTACAGTTCTTGCTCCATACCAGGCATCCAAGAGGGAAACAGACGGATGTGCTGGTTAACTAATTTTAAAAACGAAAAAATTCCATTTTCTCCATCCTTTAATGTCATAGCTGTCCTGCCAATGACCTGATACTGAGATATATTAGGTTCCCCTGACATATGTTGTAGGAAGTAGTGACCTGACCTTTTAAAATTTTTATTAACATTTATAAATTTGTTTTAGTGTATTATGTTGGAAGCAGTGATTTTTCTCCAGAATGGATTGGGGTGACTGGTGTACAGATTGATAGCCATGTCATATATTAAGGTGGTGGACATTTTATAGAGTATAGAGATGCTGTCTTTTTCCCCCCTCCCTCTTCTCTCCTGCCTTTAAGGGTTATGCTAATGGGGATGGAAACATTCAAAATCTTACTTTGAAGCAGTTCATAAGCAACTAGAACCATTACTGTCAGCTTTTTGGTAGCTGGTTAGGCTTTGACTATTGCTTAATAAGACATTGAGACATAGATATTCATCCATTTATTCATTCAGCCTTTCCTCAGTGCTTAATGTATTCCAGACACTATGCCAGTCAATGTAAGAGTGATTGCCACAATACCTGCTTCGACGTAATTTATAGACTGATAGATTAGGAACCAGTAGTATACAATGAAGGTCCTGATCAAATATTTTTTCCTTCTTCAACTCTGTTCAAAGCCCAGATAAGTATCATCTCTCTCTTTTTTAAAAAGTTTTTGTATATTTAGGGGGTACAGGTACAGATTCTTACATGCATATATTGCATAGTGGTGAAGTCTGGACTTTTCCAGATGAGTGTCTTCTTTTTTCCTCCTTCCTTCTTTCTCTTTCCTTTTCTTCCATTCTCTCTTAGCATTTCCTAGGAAATAATTTATATATATTTTGTAGGCACAAATACTTGTCATACATTGAGGGAAATCTTCATTGATGTAAAGCCTTAGAACTTGGCTATATCCAGTTTTATTGCCTTAGCAATTCTCATCTTTCCTCCATACCCTAACTAATCGAGAAGAGTGTGGCTTTAGAAAAAGGACACCTCTCCTGTGACAGAAAACACAGGAGCCAGGAGAGCTGGTGTGCTGGCTTTCTAACCTGCTTGCCGCAAGAGCAGTTATGAGCAGTGATGATGACTGACACTCACATCCATCATTTGCCTTCTTCCAAATGCTTCTGAAACTGAAATGAAGCCTCCCAACCCCTCAGTGAGTATAGATGGCTGTTTTGTTTTATAGTAAGTATTTATTTTCTAGACAGGGAAATTGAGGCATTGAGAACATAAGTAGATATATAAATAAGTTATGGACACTGCTGGGAAGCATTAGCTAATGTTTATTGAGCCCTTGTGGAGTGTAATACTGTCCTAAGCCCTGTGTAGTGTATTTTGTTTCTAGTTTTCCACCTTGTACTTGAGGGAAGTACTCCATGGATCTTCTTGGTTTGAATTTACTCTTTTGTCTTCATAGAAGGTTATTGTTTTGTTGTTGCACATTTCACAATTACATTTGCATTTTCTTCAAACATTTTGTTTTTTTATGTTTGCTATGCAAGACTTAATAACAGGAATTTTCGCTGTATTTCCAGGCTCACTCGCTTAGTTTCAGAACTTTAAATTGTTCCAACAGTTACTCAGTTGTTGGAACTCCAACAACTAGTGCGTTTGGTAATAACTCTTACATAAATAGCCTTTACAATCAAATAGACAAAAAATAGACTGTACGGCCAAACGCTTTTTGCTATTTTCCCACAAAGTTACCTGAATTTGTCTGCTGTTCTTTTTTTCTTTCTAATTGTCTCATCTGCTGCCTGTCCGAAGATTTAGGATGTTTTTTCCTTAATAGCCAAATCATGTTTTAGGCCCTAGTGGGCCTCTCTCCTTCATGCTCTACAGACAAATATAAAGTGACTCGGTGTTAAAACCTGATACACTACAGAAGCACTGTATGGTTTATATTCTGAATGGTTTTTTATGTCAAGGGAAGTGCAATGAATATAAGCAAGGAAGTAAAACCATTAAATGTATGAATGGAAAATATTTTATAATAAGGCCTTATTTTTCTCATAAATATATTCCAGAAACATGTGTAAGTTCAATAAAAATGTATACATATAGAATATTCAGTGGTCATCTTTAGGTCGTGTTCACAGTCATTTGCCTAATTGCCTGTTTTCTGAAGCTTTTCTATAAGCAGGGCACCCCATTATAATCATAACAATATAGTTTTTTATTTGTAAATAGATTTTAGTTCATACATCTGGTTCACTTGTAAGTCAGTTGTTTGAAATTCAGAATGCATTTTCTCATAGACATAATCTTATATTACCTTGATTGGTGCAACCCTCTGCAACACAGGTTTATCCATAATGTATTTTTAGTATCTTATTGTGGCTTTCTGAAAGTTAACTAAAGTGGTAAGCATGTGTCCTGGGAATGGATTTAGAGTTTGACTTGAGATTCTAGGAGCACATTTCTTCCTACTGAATGCTGTGCATGGGATCACAAGCTTATGCAATGTTAGGACACGGTCAACAGAGGGGACGTTAAAGCTTATTAGTCCGCCTTCCTTTGTTTTGAGAATGAGAACATCACCTCCAACATTCCCAACTTATGATTCTGGAGAGAGTTAGGTGGTGAGGGGCAGCCTGCAGGGGTCACTGGTATAAGAGGCAGGATGTGGCCTGGGTCAGGTAACAGCTTTGCAGTGAGGTATGGAAAGGGGAGGAGGTGATGGGGGTCTGAGGATAGGAGTGAATATGTGGGCCCCTTGTGTTATGCACAACAGATTGTTCTCCCTATTTTATTTATATTTTTGCCTATCACTTTGTACTCTATTCTATTTACTTCCCTTCCTAGTTAGTAAGGCATGTTGGGTGAACTCCCCCCTTTTTGGCAAAAAGACATTTACCTTTCTCTTCCCCATTGCCACTGCCAGCACACCAACACAGATTTTCCCCCTCACTCAGGGAGGCCATGACTGGAGGGAGGGATAAGAAGCCAAATCGAGCTGTCTTTGGCGGATGCAGCGCCTGCAGTGGTGAGAGGAGGAGCAGCGGGATGTTTCTGTCAGTTGTAAGGAAAAGGAGCTCCTATGGCCTGGCTGGCATGTGCAGCGGATGAGGCTGCCTCAATGCAGGGTGAGATCCACAGGCCACACGGTGGGGGAAGCCACTGCTGAGGTGGGGAGGGTAAACAATGCTAGCTCTGTGGCCTGGCCAGGGCACCTGTGTGCGTGTGGGGAGGACAGTTGAAGAGAGTGCTCAGTACTTTTCTTTGGAATCAGAATTTCTGATTTAGTGGCAAATCATGGAAAGTTTAGAATGGAAACTTTTTAATTTTAGAAACCAGTTAAGTGATATTCAAACACAGCAGTGAATAAAGAACTATATTCGCTAAATGCCTGACTGTGTTTAACATATGAGAAGATATGTCCCTTGACCCTGAATCTTCTAAATATGCACAGTTTTCAAAGACGGAAAGTTGCAGTAAAATGCATTTGTGTGTATTTGGGGTAAGAGAGGGTGTTTGGAAAGAGAGGGAAGCTAGATGGGCTGAAACATGAGCTGAATTCCTTCAGAATCCCTTCCACTCCCATAAAGCTTCTCGAATGGCGTCGGAGATGACATTCCCATTTCTGAGGACACTCACAAGGACGCTAAGGAGTATTGTTTCCCTTATTATATTTTTATATCAAAACATTTCCACAGTTATTTTCTTTACCTAATCTGGCACTGTAGCTGTGATGTGGCGGGGGGTGGGGTGTTAGGAAGTTCATTTTCTTTTTAAAATTGAAGTTTTTAATGAACTTTTGGTAGATTTCCTGAAGGTTAGTCATTTCAACTTTTGGTATAATACAGTCATGATTAGTTTTCATGTTGAACATTAAGGTTGCAAATAACTGCTGTGGGGAGGGTGTTTCTTTGTGAATTTAAAGTGTCTTGTTTAAAGATTGGTGCGTACATTGCTAATGTACCCTCAGTAGCTATTTTAACTTATCTCAGGTTGCAGAGTCTTTGGGGTGGTGCTTGCGTTAAAATTCTAGCCATGCAGCTTTGTGACTTAGGGCGAGTTCTTTAATCATCTGAACTTGTTTCCTCACCTGTACGATGGAGCAAATACTACCTACCTCACCGTTCTGTTCAACTCAAATGATACGTGTGAAAGATTCTGGCATTTCCTAGCTGCCCAGCCAGTGCGTGGTTTGTTTCAGTTTGGTTCCATGTGTGACTGCATGCTCTTGGACTATTGCTAGCGAGCAGGCAGAGAAACAGCAGCAGTACAGCCTGGCTGCAGGGCGTCTGTTGAGCCGCCAAACATTGAGGGGCAGCCTGGAAGACTGCTTTGCCTCTTTGTCAGGGGCATGAGCCTCCAGAGACTCTTTCCTAGATGCCCTCATTGTATTTCTTCTTCTTCACTGTGTAACATGTTATCCTGGGAATCTCTCCTGAATGTTTGTTTGTGTCTGTATCTCTCTATTTTCTGTAGCAGTATTTGCTTGACTGAGGTAATCGCAACTGGAGGGCTGAGGTGACAGATTTGGAGAACATTCTTATAACATGCTGTTCGAGCATTTACCACCATGATGTAATAAGTGTTTGTATTTAACAATATTTATTTAGCTCCTGTTATGTATCAAGTAATGAAAAAAACCTGCTTTCGTGGAGTGTACATTCTAATGGGAAGGGCAGACAATAAGCAAATGTCAAATGCCTCAGGTGTGTTAAGTACTGTGAAGAAAAATGAAGCAGGCTAAGGAGGAGTCAGATAGGAAGCTGCTTGCCATAGGGTGCTCAGGCCACGTGGTCAAGCAAAGACTTCAGTGAATTCAGGGAACAAACCCTGAGATACCTGGGAGAGATGCATTCCTAGTGGAGGACAAAAGCCCTGAGACCCATACACCTGAAGACAAGCGAGCAAGGAAGGGAGTGTGTCAAAGATGACATCAGAGAGATGCTAGCGCAAGATTATAAAGGTCATTTAGATGGTAATAAGGACTTTGAATTTTATCCAGAGTGAGATGGGGAGCTATTGGAGAGTTTTCACTAGAGGGCTGTCATAATCTGCTTTCACCTTTTTAAAGGACAGATTTGGGCCAGACACGGTGGCTCATGTCTGTAATCACAGCACTTTGGGAGGCCGAGGCAGGCGGATCACTTGAGGTCAGGAGTTCAAGACCAGCCTGGCCAACATGGCGAAACCCCATCTCTACTAAAAAATACAAAAATTAGCTGGGTGTGGTGGGGATGCCTGTAATCCCAGTTACTTGGGAGACTGAGGCAAGAGAATCACTTGAACCGGGGAGTCAGAGGCTGCAGTGAGCCAAGTTCACGCCACAGCACTCCAGCCTAGGCAATAGAGCAAGACTCCATCTTAAATAAATAAATACATACATACATACATACATACATACATACATACATACATAAATAGGATGGATTTGGCTGCCATATGAAGAATATGCTGTAGGGGAATAAAAGTAGTAACAGAGAGCAGAAAACCATTGTAATAATTAATGGTAAGAGATGGTAACGGTGGAGGGGAGAAGTGGTCACATTCTGGATGAAGTGTGAAGATTTGCCAATTGGTTTAATGTGCACATAAGAAAAAGAGGAGTCAAGCATATTGCAAAGGTTTTTCACTTAAGTAACAGCACAATGGAAATGTAATTTCAGAAGACCGTAGGAAGACTACAGGAGGAAGCTAGCTGGATAGTAAGATTGTGAGTTTGGTTTGGGATATGCTAAATTTGACATATCTATTAGATAGTCAAGTGTATATGTTGAGTAGCTAGTTGAAATACATGACACTAAAGTTTGGAAATGAGAACTAGACTAGCACTGTCCAAAAGAACTTTCTACCATGATAGAAATGTTTTTTATCTTCACTGTTCAATATAATAGCCACTAGTCATGTGTGGATAATAAGCACTTAAAATGTACCTAGTACAACTGAGAGATTGATTGTTTATCTTATTTAATCTTAATTAAAATTTAAATAGTCATATGTGTGTAATGGTTACTTATTGCTTGGCATGGAAGACTATGGATATAAACTTGAAAGCCATCAACATTCCAGTGTTTTGTAAGGTCATGAGACTGGGTAAGTCCACCTGGGGGAAGCATAGGTAAAGAAGAAAAGACATCTGAGGACTGAGATCTCCAGTGTAGAGGTTAGGAAAATGCAAAGCTACCAGCAAAAGGTATTCAGAAAGCAATAGATGGTGAGGAAGGGGAAGACCAAAAGAAATCAGTTTCCAAGAAGCCAAGTGAAGACAGTGTTTTAATGAGAATAATCAAATGTATAAATGCTGTTGATCTGTTCATCACCTTCATTATAGAGCAAGTCATGTACGGATTTCTCTCTTTGAAACCCATTCTTATCCCAGGCCCTAGCAAATAGTTACTGCTTTATAATCACTTCTAAAATGAACAATGCTGAACAAATTAATGGCTTACTCGATTAGCCTTTAAAACTTTTTTTTCCAGGAAATATGCTCTCTTCTTTGAGGTCCAAGCACTGCCATCTTATAACTGCTACCTGTTGGAAATCCCAAATTCTGTTCATGACCTCTTACTCATCAGCCACCCACCATCACCCCTTCCCAGTTCTTCCAGGGCTTATTTTAGAGGAGCTGGATTGGAGATAGCCTCAGTATTTCTTATTTCAGCAGTTGAGTTTAAAGAGCCAAACATCTGCCTAGCCCTGGACTTTTCCTTTCTCCCTTACTTTGCTCTTCTGTGGTTCCTTAAAGGAGTACTTAAAGGGAGTTAGTTCCTAGATGGGGAAGCTAGAATCTGTATGTATACTTGGCCTGTGGCAACTTGTAGGAAGTTATTATATATGGTTGAAAAGTAGATTTGACTCCAAATCTCTGATAGCTAGATCTGATTATCTTTCCATTATTTTTATCATCTTCTCTTTTAATTCTTCTTCTGGACTTCAAGTGTAGAGAGTTAACCTTGCATGTCCTGTCTTTCTCATTTCCCCTTGAATGAAGTTCCATTCATTGTTCCTGTGTATGCCCCAATTCAGAGTCTTTCTTGGTCTTACCACACACATCCTTGCTTTGTCTTGAAGTACTCTAACAAGCCTGCATTTGGAATCTCTCCTGCATGTCCCAACCTCTGGTTGTATTCCGTGCACCTGGCTATGCCTTAGCTTCCATTCTGTATTTGATATACTGTTTCCTGTGCTCTCTGAGCTATTACATTGGCATGGAGATAAATCTGAAAAACAAGAAGACAACATGCATGCTTTTTTTCCTTGCCATTTTTAATATGTTGATTATAGGTCTTGTGGGAATTCTGTTAAGTATGTTTTTCAATAATTACTATGGCACTCTGTTACTTATTTTTCTTGTTCCTTATATCTGTGTTGTACCAGCTCATAATACTAAATAAATATTGTAATTGACACAGAACATGCATCCTCATTCCTATTGTTAAAGCCACTCACAGTCCTGTAGGAAGTGTTGGTACAGCACTGTATGAGGAAGAGCAGATGCTAGGGTTGTATGGTGCCCTATTCTGAAGACCCACTGTGACTTTCTATAGTGGAGTTCAAGTAAGGCAAGGAATTTGCATCACTCTCAAACCCTCCAGATTTTAAACCTGCCAAGGAAAAAATGCAGAGCTGGAGCTTGCCTTGAATGATTAAAAGTCACATGAGGAATACGGAAAGAAAATCCCAAAGGAGTGATGGCTAGAAAGTATTTTATAGTCAAAAGCTATACCAAAAGCAATTGCTCGAAACCCTAGAAACCACAAATGGAAATGAGAGTGGATTATATATAGTACAAAAGACAGATACAGACACATTCCCCACCCAATGGGCTTTACTATAAAACAAGCCAATTAAGACAAAATGCACAGTAATTAGGAACGTCTTAGAAGAGGTCAGGGTTGCTGGATTTTTAAATACATTCATATACTTAATTTATTTGAAATTCTATCAGGATAATTACATTATTTTAAGGTTTGAATTTTTGCAATTCAGGTATATAAACATGATAGGTTGCTAAATGAGTTTTGTTGTGTTTAACCTCATGATTCACTTATATGCCGATAATGTGCCTTGCCTAGAATGTTTGCTTTGTAATGTTTCTGTGTGTTACTCGAGCTGCCTCCCTTTATTGCTGCCATATTACAATGAATGTTTTCTGCATATTTATGAAGAGCCTATTAGCAGCATAGGCTTGATTTAAAGAACTTCTCCAGTTTATGAATACAGTTCATCTCTTGTGAATGAATTTAGCACTTTAACGCTATTTATTTACTCCACAGCATAAAATGTACTATAATAAATAATAGGTCCCTTGGGCCTATGGTAAAACTCACTGATCATCCTCTCAGCAGGAAGATGAACACAACCTGAGTGGAGAAGTAATGATCAAAATTCACCATGCTCGCTGGGATGTCATTTATATACCTGAATCTGATAAAGGCAGAATTATAGTGCTTGACATTGTGCTCACTACTAGCATCTGAATTCAGTGAGACTCAGGGAGGGAGGAGACTGAGTCACATTAGCAACATCTTAGAAGGTGATACCAACTCTAAATCGGCAATTCAAATAAGAAAGTGTTCTTCAAAAGCATATAATGCTTAATTTCTTACGCTAAATACACAGTAAGTTAGTGTTTTCCACTTTCTTCACCCTTGGAAAACCCTTAGTTTTGGGGGGTTGTGTTTTTGGTGAGGGGGTGGGAGGGGGCAGGGGATTGCTTCAAAATCTCTTCTCTGTCAATTCCATTTGGAATTTTCAAGGCGACCCCAGCTGTCAGCTGTCCATAAATGCAGTATCTACAAGCCAGAACGTCTGTGTGGTGTTTGGTCTGTAGGGTCATTCTGTTTTATGGTTGAAGTCCAGAAAGAGTCAATATATGAGTGTTCAAAAGTCTTTCTAGATCAATGTACGCCTGATTATATTCTAAGATTATTTGGTTTATTTTTATATTGTCTTTGTTTTTATTTGATATGATCTGCTTTTTAGATATTTGTTCCTTTCAATAAATGGTCACAAATTTGAATGCCTAAAATTTGAAACCAGGTAGGGTGTTATAGAAACAATATAGGCCATAGTTCTGTATCAGGGAAGAATTGACTTTATTCTGGAAGATTTTGAGGTCTGATTTACTAGTTGTCTACTTCTATGTGGACAAATCATTCCACTTTGTAGATTATTTGATTTAGAGCAGACTGCATTCCTGATGGCTCTGCCAAGATGAATTAGCCCCTCACTACATCTCCAGATAACGGCGTAGGAGTGAGGAACCGTGTACCGTATCCTTCTAAAGAGAGGCTTCAAAAAGCACAATCTTGATTTGGGTAGTTGGAAGTTGTTCCTTTGTTGGACAGCTTTAATTATTAAATTGAGATGAAATATGCCTTCTTATAATTTTTAATACTAATTTATTCAACCTCAAAATTCCCAGTGCACTCTTTGGTTCTCTTCTCAGGCAAATGTTAGTTTCTGCCTTGTGTATTATTTATGCTTATACCATGAATAAAGGATGTCTCATCTCTATGTGGCAACATCATCTGCTTCATGAGCTGACAGTTTTGAAGAGGAACATGAGACAGTCAGATGTGTTCATGCAACTCAGTCAAGCAGGTGGTCACAAAATTAATGGTGTGAGAGTTGCAGTCATTCATTCATTCATTCAAAAAATATTTATGGAGTGCCCGTTATGTATCAGGCACTGTTCTAGATACTAGATGGTACTCATCCTCTGTATCTTCCTTTTATTTCTAGACCATATAGTGTATGAGAACAGGGTTCTTGTCTGATCACCTTTTACCTTCTATTTCACCCAACAAAATACATTACATTTAGAATTGGCTCAAAATTTTATTTTAAACAAGTAAAATACCAAGTATGCCTATTTTGTTTTAGCTGCAACTGCTGGAATGGGACCAACTATGCCTGTTTTGAAGAGCAACATAGAGTAGTTCTAATCACTTTATGACAGCCATTAAATATTTCAATCACATTGGCCTCAAGTCTAGACTGAGTAGCAGCAGTTCTTCTTCTAAATAGTTTGGCTGCCCTTCTGTGAGTCTTTTCTAGTTGATTCTTGTCTCTTTTCATGTGTAGGAACCAGGACTGAAGACAGTAATTGTGAGAAGATCTAGCATATACAAAGTGGAAGGAAGGGTATTATACTTCTGTGATTTAGTAATTTCCCATAAGATGTTTTATTAGCTACCACCCTATTCTTTTTTCCCCAAGGCAGTCTTTTCTCTCTTTAATTAAGTAAATGAATTAATTAATAGGATATCCATGTAGTGTCTAACTGTGTATACCCTTGAGCTATTTATTTTTCTATTTTTCTGGTCATTTTCACTAGTTAAAAGTCTGTTCTTAAATCTCTTATTTTCAGTAGGAGGTTCTTATGTATATTATAGAAAGCTATTCAAAAAGTTATATTCATTTATTCAAAAAATAAATTATTGGGGGGTATGTAGTAAACTCTGTGTGTGTGTGTGTGTGTGTGTGTGTGTGTGTGTGTGTGTGTGTGTGTTGAGAACAAAGTGATGAATCACCAAGGCTTTGGAGTTCTTGCCTCCTTTATTCTGACAGTCATTCTTATTTATGCTGATAACATCTGTCTTATCCTTATAAGATATTATTCTGTTTTATTTGAGCTCCCTGTTGCATATACATGAGAAAAAAACTTAGTGGTTTAGTAATTCTTAGTGTCTCCCTTGTCTCTCATTTTTTGAGTTTTAGAAAAAAAGAACAGAAGATTCTTGTTAACATCTTTGTTACTGTTAAGATGTATTGTTGTTTGTAGGAACAAATGACAAATCCCATGTCTTTGTCATTCCATAAGGCTTCTACCAAATCCATGGGTCAAAGTGCCGTATCCAGGTGATTTACTGTGCTTGATTTGTTCCATGATTTCATCTTTAGACACTTCCATCTTTGTCAAGGCCATGCTAATCTCACCACAGGGAATGTATACTAGAATTTCTCAAATGTCAAATATATTGTGTACTCTTAAAAAAAAGGATTGTCATCTGAGTTATCAATAATAAAAGTAAAATTCCATAGCTTCAGTTTGCAATTACAAGCTTATGTCTTAAAGTTTCTTTTGCTCCCGTTTTTAATTTGGCTTTTTAGTTATACATTTCAGCTTCCTTCTTTCTCTAGTTTAATTTCACAAATATTTCTTAAATGTTGGCTATGTGCAAAGAATTGTTTTAAGCACTTTAATAGTTACAAAGATAAGTAAAAGCTCATTTCTACATTCTCCTACCCCCAGACCACCCAGACCTGCTAATCAATATTAAATCCTTCTCTTTCTGCTAAATAGCATTAGGAGGCATCACTTTGATGGCTTTTTTTTTTTTTTTGTATTAGTTGTAACTGAAGGATTTTTTTTTATGTTTTAAGTAGTTATTATTGGTAGATATATTTGAGAGACCTTACATCACATAGTGAATTAGGATGTTTATTGAATGTCCTATAATGTGTTCAACATTGTACTGTTGTTAAAAAGCATCATTATAATTGTACTGCAAAACTTGCGATTTTTAATGTCTTCATTGCCTCCTGTATTTGTTGAAATCAATAATAACCTTTTTAAAAGTATGAATTTTATGATATGTAAATTATATCTCAGTAAAGCTGCTATATAAAAAAGAATAACCTAAAATATCTAAATTATATTGTTGTGTGTTAAAACACAAATAGCCTTCTCTTGTTAGATTTAATCCCACATGTAACAAATTTGCTGGGGCATTTTGCAGCACCATAGATTGACTGCTTTTTTCCACATACTACAGTTCTAAAACATGGGGAAATCTTAGTTAACTAATTGAAACAGTCATTTGGATAAGAACTTGAGCATGGTTCAGTAATTCTCAGTTTCCCACTTTGCTTGCAGAACACAGTGTGAGTGTGGAATTACGCTCTTCACAGCGTGTTGCACTACGTGTTCACTCACAGAGAGATAGTTTAAAGCACTTCCAGTTGCTATTCCTCTAAGTGTGATGCTTCTTTCCCATAACTTGTTGTTTTGGGAATGAAGCATCTTGCTGAAAGTGCATGTGCCATTTTGAAAATCTTAGCAAATTATATTTTTAGAATTTTATAAGGCCTTTTTTTCCCTTTCGCTACCTTTGTTCCAAATCATGTTTTTGAAACAATCTCTCTCCGAAAGCATTTCTATTAACAATACTTTTCAGTTCTCCCTCTTGTAACTCATTGTGAAAAATTACTTCCTCTCCCCGTGATGTTAATGCTCTGGAGGCCTCTGACAGTTCTCCTCGTGGTGGAAGTCCACTACGTAGCTGCTGAGAGCAGAGCCTTTGGCCTGATTGTCCAGGAGCTCCTACTACTGCCCCATCTATCCATCTATCCATCCGTCCATCCATCCATCCATCCATCCATCCATCCATCCATCCATCCATCCATCCATGAATGATAGCTATCATCTATCATGCCTCAGAGCTGGCCCTGGGGAGTGGTTTTAGCTTCACTTGAATTCCACCTTCTCCTCATAGAATGGTATGGACATCATATTCACTATAATACTATTATAATCAGTTGACTTTGCCAGTCATTATTTGAGACAGGCGTTTGTTCTTCTAGAATTTGCATATTCTCACGCAAAACATTCTGTAGAATGGTAAAGCTAAAAGATTGCTCTTGAGTGGCCATATGTGATAACATGCAGTACATTAATTTGCTCATTTGTTTGTGATTTAATTATGAGAGTAAGTGGAAACGAAGGTTTACACTGGGTAACAAATGATACTATCTCAATATTAAATAGTGGGGGCTTTGTTGTTTTTTTTAAATTGGGTGAAAGTCCTTCATGCTTTTTACTTTTTTTTGTTTAAGTAATTTGTATGTTTTCTCCCTTCCAAGGAGTGACCTTTATTCTTCATCATAATCCCTGTGAATTAGAGGCTAAAAATCTTTGCTTTACATCTGGAGAACCAATGGATGTTCCTGCCTCATTCTCAGACAAGCAAGTGATTGATAGCTTTGATATCAGATTCTGAAATGAAATAAATTTTGTCTCAATTTAAGAGAAAATAGTGATAATACAAATCCTTTCGGCCAACCAACTCAGGCATATGGGCCTTTTGTTTTTTTATCTTTTTTCATTCACTACAATTCTAAATTGAAAAAATCTCACATTTTCTTCTAAAGTAGATTTAACAATATAGTTAACATTTAAAAATATCTAAAATAAAGAATATAGCACATTCTATTGAAATAGGCAACTAGCAGTTTATACATGTTTAGTCTAATGCATTCCTCACCTTACATAAATCTCCAGAAAAGCTATAGGAAGGAAACACATTCCCCTGACACGACAGGATGTAAAATGGATATAAACCAATTACTTTTTGCAGTTCCCAGAGTCTCAGGAATACTGACCCTTCTGACTTCATTTTCAAGCAAGAACTCTCCACCCCCATCTTCTAAGGAAAAATAATTGAGCTGAATTTCTAGCAAGAAGCGAATCAAGATTTTCAAAAAATAATTTCGCTAGGACCTATGGAGCAAATCACCTTTCAAACATGCCAAAGGTAGTTATTTGAATACATTTAAGCCCCTAATCACAGAAGTCTTTTGATGAACTTTTCCCACTTTAAATACATCAAACAAAGCCAAGAGAGTAGAGAAAGCCATTAGAAAATCATTATAATAAATACCAACATTGATCTACTTCTTCTCTCTCCTTTGGAACCTCCCCTTTCCTTGTTTTAAGTCTTTTAGTTGGACTTTATATAGTAAAGTAATCAAACTCTCACAGGCCATTAAAAAAGAAATTTAAATGATTTTTACGAAAAACATTTTCCTTGTTTAAGATTTCAGGGAACCTGGTCAGTACTGTGAGGGCTCAGTTTTTGGCTGTGACTTTCAAGTCGAACCTTTTTGATGGTAAATAGCCTCCTGCTTATGCCTGTGTGTTTTGGCTTAAAAAAATCAATCTCTGAGAAAATGGGCTTCCATCTTCCTTTCAGCCCTGTCTCCTTTGATGATTGATGTTAATTCAGTAAGCTGCTGACCCAAGAAAAAAAGAATTGTTTGTGCTGTTGTTTTGAATAAATAAACTTACAAAGAATCAATGGCTGTGACTTAGAGAAATTAGGTAGTAGAGAGCATAAAGTCTCTTTCTGTCGTGTTTTTCATGTAAATAAAGCAAGGTAAAGGACATTTCAGCACCAGATATCTTTTTGAATGATGAAAATTTGTTTTTATTTAAAAATAAATGTTCTCTCTGTATCTATAGTGAGAAAGGTCTGTAGTCGTGACAAAATAGGACACCTACTTATTCGCATAATATTTCGAGTAAGTAGGGAAGCAAAGCCAATTCCTCAGTCACTGGGCCCAGCTTACATTCAATGTTGTTAGTATGTGGACTTCGGTCTTCCTACCATAGTTTGGAGAAAAGTTTTTGAAGGACTTTATAACAGCATGATTCAATGACCTCCCCTTGGATCCCCCCCACAACATGTGGGAATTCTGGGAGATACAGTTCAAGTTGAGATTTGGGTGGGCACACAGGCAAACCATATCCTGGAGCAAAATGATTAGCTTGCATATTGTGTGAATTTGGCCTTTCCTTCTCTGTGTCTGAGTTATCTCACTATGAGATAAGGAAGTGCCTGCTTCTTCATCGGTTATACGTTTTAGTTGTAAGGATTAAATAAATTAATAAATGTGAAATGCTTAAAACAGCACCTGATTTATAATATTCCATAATTGCTAGCCATTGTTATTATTAGAGACAGTATCACACTCTGTAGCCCAGGATGGAGTGCAGTGGCATGATCATAGTTCACTGCAGCCTCGAACTCCCAGGTTCCATCAATCATCTGGCCTTAGTCTCCCGAGCTGGGACCACAGGCACGTGTAACCATGCCCAGCTATTTTTTTTTTTTTTTTAAGAGATGGGATCTTGCCCTATTGCCCAGGCTTGTCTCAAACTGGTGAACTCAACTGATCTGGCGCCTTGGCCTCCCAAAGTGCTGGGATTACAGGAGTGATCCACCACGTCCAGGCAGCTATTATCTTTATTACCTAAATAGATTTACTGATTTTCTGACTTTTATATTATTTACCAAAGTTGTAAATTTTTTTTTTTTTTTTTTTTTTTTGAGACAGTGTCTCGCTCTGCCCAGGCTGGAGTGCAGTGGCGCGATCTCGGCTCACTGCAAGCTCCGCCTCCCGGGTTCACGTCATTCTCCTGCCTCAGCCTCCCAAGTAACTGGGACCACAGGCGCTCGCCACCATGCCCGGCTAATTTTTTTGTATTTTTTTTAGTAGAGACGGGGTTTCACTGTGTTAGCCAGAATGATCTCGATCTCCTGACCTCGTGATCCACCCGCCTTGGCCTCCCAAAGTGCTGGGATTACAGGCATGAGCCACCGCGCCTGGCCAATTTTTTGTATTTTAAAAAAGTTTCCATTCTCAACCATTTTGATATAAAATTCTTCACCCATAGTAATTTGAAAAGTGTATGTTATGTGCTATTCTCGTGATAGTGAATAAGTCTCACGAGATCTGATGGGTTTATCAGCGGTTTCTGCTTTTGCTTCTTCCTCCCTTTTTTCTTGCTGCCGCCATTATCACCTCCTGCCCGGCTTCTGAGGCCTCCCCAGCCATGTGGAACTGTAAGTCCAATTAAACCTCTTTTTGTTTCCAGTTTCGGGTATGTCTTTATCAGCAGCATGAAAACAAACTAATACACCCCGTATCTGGAATTCTCCTACCAGGTTTATACCATTAAGTTTATTGGGGTAACACTCAGATAACTGGGTATGGCATTATGGAGGAAGGGCAAACCCTGAGCACTTTCTTAAGCCACGTTTCTCATGCACACATTATAATTTCACTGCCTGCTAGTCACCTACCACATGTAAAGTAGTGGTAAAGATCAGACGCTTTTACCACCACATAGAGTTTGAGGCTTTCAGTCAAAATGACTCAAATGCCGCACCTGCTGGGTCCCAGAGCCCATTGTGATTTTCTCAAGTACCAATAGATGCTTTTGAAGGAAAGGAGGTGGTGCAGACATGGCAAAGAGATGTATGGATTTACCCTCTTGGGCTGAACACCATGAAATGCTTTTCTTTAAACAAGTTGGTTTTCTGATCTTACAGAGATGTTGTCATTCTGGGAAAGGGGGAAAACTGTGAAGGCTCATTTAAAAGACCACCCTTCTCACCTTGATTATCTGAGCACTATGACTCTTTTGAATGTCATCTCTCCTCCTCATATTTTACCCCGTCTTTCTTTGTGGGACCTGACTTCTCCTTCCCCTTGTGTTTATATTGCATAGCTCATTCTAGCTGACACATTTTGTTAGTGTTATCAGAGAGATTAGAAGGAGTAAAATCACTGAGAATGTTGTTTCTCATTCTTCCAGGTCAACAGGCGTACTTTCAAAGATAGCACTCCTTGATTGCTCTGCTTGGGGCATAATTGATCAGTATCAAGTTTGCAGTTTATTCTACATCTGACTTGTTAATTTAACTCACAGTGTACTGATTTTATATGCAGCGTTGGTTCATATCTTGGGGCTCAGTATCTAACATATATATTAAACTGTCAAGACTCTGGCAATAGGAGAATGAATGCTTTATAATTTGATCATCTGAGCCATTTGAACTAATATCTGTATCTTTTGAATCAAATGAAAATATACTGTGATAATTATTCTTTCACTGAATGTTAAGTGTTATTTTAAGCTTAGAATTATGAAAATAATTTTTAGTAAAGCCCATATTTAAAAGCCCTACCCCAAAAAATAAGACAAAACAAGAAAAGCAAGGAAAAATAAAAAATTCCTACCCTTCTTACAGTTGTATGGTCTCTACATAGCACATTGTCTCTTTTTTCCAATTGTGTGGCACTCATATGAGATTGTAGGCATTCTTCAACCAAGAAACAACTTTACCAACTCTGTTAAAATTGCCACTTTTGTAACATGTGGGGATAAACAAGATAATATTTATTAACATCAAAATACAACGAGCTGGTAAATATCTTTCCTATAGATCTAAATGCACAAAATATAAGGCTGCAAAATAAAAGTCCTAGAAAGTATAATTTTTTCTTTTTTCAAAATTAAACATAGCCTATTGAGCAAATGGTCACAATGTACATCCAAGTTAGTTTATACATGTTTAGCAATCTGTCCTATATGATTTAGAAAGCCATGGAATCACATTTGCTGTTTTAAATATTTATTGTTCTGCTATAGCATACACTGTTTATCCAAATTATTTAGACACCTCTACTTTAATAAACTATAACTTGTAGATCCTACTTAGCACAGATACAAGGAACTTGAGTGAGAACTGATCATATCGCTCAGAAAAGATGTCTCAGGATGTCATATCATTCTTGCTTTACAAATCAAAGCGTTCATCCTTCATGATGAAAAGGTTATTTAAAATATCAGAATTCTTTATTCTTTGAGTTGTAATACACTCTTAACTTTGTAAAAGATTCAAAATTGATGGTTTATTATGTGTAAACTTGTTATGCTTCTAAAGACAGTTATAGTACAAATTACCATATTTTGGGTTGGTAATTTAAAAATACTAAATTACTTTGACTTTTTAATAATTTGGTGTGATAAGGTAGACGGCTTTTCCATGATATCTGATAGATTTGTGGATTCTATGTCTAAGAAAATGCAAAAGAGCCAAACATGGGTGCATGGACCTGTAGTCCCAGCTACTCAGGAAGCTGAGGTGGGAGGATGGCTTGAGCCCAGAAATTCAGGGTCAACCTGGGCAACATAGCAATACCTCATCTCACAGAGAAAGAAAGAAAAAATGGTGAAGAAAATATATTAGAAAGGACCCCATAAAAAGAAAACGAAAGGACTTTGATTCCTGGCAAGGTTGAGTGCTAAAATGTCTGGTAAATTTCCCAGTACAAAGCAGTTAGAAATGCTGGGTAAAATGCAATAAACTTCCTTTTAAAAGCATTGTTGACCTTGTTTAGAGAGTTAGAGGTCTCCTGGGGATGCAAATAAAGAGAAAACTAAAATCCAGAGCAGTAAACGGACACTGAAATTTCAGCTGCCATGGGGCATTTTTCAGCCTCTGTAACCTAGAGGTCCAAGTTTTAACAGCTGGATCACTATTGAAGACAGGGCCTTTGGCCTGTACAAAATGGGATGGAGAATTGAAACCTCCTTTTTATAAAGCATGTAATTTTTGAAGGGTTACATCATCAGTTAAAGGGTAGAATAGAAAAAAATCTAATCAGCAAAGGGAGATGGCAAGGAAACTTGTCTTGGCAAAAGCAAGCAGTTCTTGAGGAATTTGCCTTCAGTTTAGGCCTTTGTTCTTCCCATGGATAAAATCTTCTAAAACATGAGTTTACAATCCCCAATCATAGAAATATACAAGGAATATGTAATCATAAACTGGAGTCAGCAGAAACAGTAAGCAGTTGGTATGGTCAGGCCTTGTGTCTCCACCCAAATCTCATTTTGAATTGTAATCCCCATAATCCCACGTGTTAAGGGAGAGACCAGGTGGAGGTCATTTAGTCATGGGGTGGTTTCCCCCATGCTGTTCTTGTGGTAGTGAGTTCTCACGAGATCCGATGGTTTTCTAAAGGGCTCTTCCCCCTTTGCTCAGCACTTATCCTTCCTGATGCCTTGTGAAGAAGGTGGCTTGCTTCCCCTTCACCTTCTTCCATGATTGTAAGTTTCCCGAGACCTCGCCAGCCATGGTGAACTGTGAGTCATTTAAACCTCTTTCCTTTATAAATTACCCAGTCTTGGGCAGTTTTTTTTATAGTAGTATGAAAATGGACTAATACAGCCGTTCAGTTAGTTCCCAATAACTTTATAAATGACATTTCTGATTACAGAATATCAAATGGCTATGTTTTAAACATTTGAGAAATAGAAATCAAAACATAGTAAAAGTAGTAAAAGATTAAGATGCTGCCAGAGAAGATTAGGCTGACTTGAGAAAGAACAAGTAGACCTCTAAAAATGAAAATGTTAAACATTTTAAAATTTCTATAAATTTAAGGTACACAAGTGCAGTTTTGTTACATAGACATATTGCGTAGTGGTACAGTCTGGTCTTTTAGTGTAGTGATCACCTGGATAATGTTATTATTAATTAATGCTATTAATTTCTCATCCCTTACTTACCTCCCACCTCTCCAAGTCTCCAGTTTCTATTATTGTTCACTCCATGTCCATGTGTACACATTATTTAGCTTCCACTTATAAGTGAAAACATGAGTATTTGGCTTTCTTGTTTCATTTAAGATAACTGCCTCTAATTCTCTCCATGTTGCTGCAATAGACATGATTTTATTCTTTTTCGTGGATTAATGGGTTATCATGAGAGTGGGACTGATGGCTATGTAAGAAGAGGAAGCGAAACTTGAGCTGGCACAGTCGGCCCCCTGTCCATGTGATGCTCATTACCACCTCATGATTCTGCAGAAAGTCCTCACCAGATTTGGCCCCTTGACCTTGGACTTCCCAGCCTCCATAACTATAAGGATAAATTCCTTTTCTTTGTAAATTACCCAGTTTTAGGTATTATAAGCAACAGAAAATGGATCAAAACGTGTATTTTGAGTTCAGAATTTCTGTATTGGCATTTCCCTCCTCTCTGTTGCCTCTTAGCAGTTTTCCCCCCACCACAGGACTCCACTGTTGATGAAAACCCAATAGTCCTATAGACAGTTGTTTTTGGATACACACAGCAATTGATCCTTCTGGCCCTAAAGCTTGAAACTTAACATTTGTTTTGTCTGAGTACCTTCCTTAGGAATGGACTTTCAGGCCTCCCAAAAAAGTATCTAAGAATCAAAAAGTGGACTAAGGACATGAATAGACAGTTCTCAAAAGAATATATACAAATGGCCAAGAAACATATGAAAGAATGCTCAACATCACTAATGATCAGGTAAATGCAAATCAAAAGCACAGTGCGATACCACCTTACACCTGCAAGAATGGCCATAATAGAAAAATAATATATGTGGGTATGGATGTGGTGAAAAGGGAACTGGTACACTGCTGGTGGGAATGTAAACTAGTACAACCACTATGGAAAACAGTGTGGAGATTCCTTAAAGAACTAAAACTAGAAGTACCTTTTGCTCCAGCAATCCCACTACTGGGTATCTACCCAGACCGAAAAAAGTCGTTATACAAAAAAGATTCTTGCCCATGCATGTTTGTAGCAGCACAATTCGCAATTGCAAAAATACAGAACCAGCCCAAATGCCCATCAATCAATGAGTGGATAAAGAATTGTGGCGGGTGTGTGTGTGTGTGTGTGTGTGTGTGTGTGTGTGTGTGTGGTGTATATGTGATGGAATTCTACTCAGCCATAAAAAGGAACGAATTAATGGCATTTGCAGCAAACTTCATGAAACTGGAGACTATTATTCTAAGTGAAGTAACTCAGGAGTGGAAAACCAAACATTGTATGAAGTTCTTACTCAAAACTGGGAGCTAAGCTATGAGGATGCAGAGGCATAAGAATGATACAGTAGACTTTAGGCACTCGGGAAAGGGTGGGAGGCAAGTGAGGGATACAAGACTACAAATTGGGTTTAGTGTACACTAGGGTGATGGGTGCACCAAAATCTTCCAAATCACCACCAAATAACTTACTAATGTAACCAAATACTACCTGTTCCCCAAAAACTTATGGAAATAAAAAATTAAAATATTATATTTAAAATTAAAGAAAAAAGAACTGAAACTCACCAGATCACTAAATCCAGACAATAAGATGCTGAACCCCTCATTCACCATGATTGCTTCCTTGCCTATCCCTAATTCCGGTTTTCTTGACACATTGTTCATTTCTTCTCTGCTATATAAACCCTTAGTTTTGGTCAGTCAAGGAGATTGATTTGAGACTGAGTTCCTGCCTCCTTGGCTGTAGCACCTGACTAAAGTCTTCCTTGGCAATAGTCACCATCTCAGTGATTGACTTTCTGCACAGTGAGCAGCAGGACCTATACTGAACTTCTGGTGTTTCTGTAACGTTAATACAAGTGTTACTTTTTCTCCTAACTAGTTACATTCTTCAATCTGTCCTTAAAAAATAATTCAAACAATTGGTCATTATTTTAGCTTAACTAGCTTTTAAATCAGTTGCCATTAAAAAAAAAAACCTGTTAGATAAAAGATATTTATTTAACATAAATATTTTCATTGCATCTTAAAATACTAGTATAGAAATCTAACAAACTGTATATACAGGCATGTGTGAAATTTACTTTTTTTAGGATTAGAGAACATCTATATTTGCCTGCAAGCTCCCTTAAAATAGTTTAGAGAACTGTTTAGCATCACTTTCCATGCCATTGAGCTCAGAGTTAAAATCATGATTGAGACACCCTGTAATGCAAATAGAAATGTCCTGAGGTCATTGCGTAATTTTATAGTGGTCTTCACCAAAGCAAGGAAGAAGGCAGCAAGTTTTATAGCATGATAGGTGGCCTTTATGTGAAGTAGGTTGAAATGTGCTTCTCTGTGTAGGCACACAGTGCATGGAATAGGCATTTCATTATGTTCATATCTACCTGTATTTTTCCTTTGATCAATGCATATGTTTGATTAAACAGAATGAAAATCTACAGAAGTGAAAATATGTATTGAAAAAAGTAACAGCAGTAAAGCAATATCTTGCAGCTTTTTACTTTGAGTCCCAATGGATTAGCGATTTTACTTTACTTTAGAAATGACAGTACAGTGATGATTATCGTTCCTTTGGGACTGATAAGAACAGAAATGGTGCCCAATTATATTAGTCATTAGTATTCTTTGTTATAAGTAGTATGGGAAGCTTGTAGAGCTGCAAGAACGTGGCCTGAATATATTTTTAAACGAGTAAATTATCTTTCAGTGTTGGCAAAAAATGTAGTTTGTCTGCCTTAGGAAAATAAAATGTTCATACACAATTTAGCTTGTCCATCATTTTAAACATTTCAGAAGGCATAGCCCCATGGTCTGGGCCCTTTTTTTTTTTTTTTTTGGTCAAGAAGTGCTTCATTGGTTCCTATGTGAAAGTGTTGACATTTATATCACACTCTGAATACTTAAGAAACCAAAAGATTCTAGTTCTTTTGGAATTAACCAATGGGATCTCATCTACTAGTCAGGCATTCACAACATTCTGTGCACATGCTGAATTTGTGCTGTCTTCTTTCCATAGATATATTTTGTTAATGTGACTATTTATCTATATAGTTTCTTTCATACAGGCCCAGTCTTCATTCCCTTGTAGCCACCCTCCTTCCCGAAATGTGTTGCTTTAGTCGAATAGTTTGGAAAAGAAACAGTCTGGAAACTATGCTTTGGTCTCTTAAGTAGAATAACCAACACATCCAGCAATTTCTCAGTGAATGGCTGTCATAGTAGAGGTGATTATTCATGATCATGATGAAATAATGTCCCTGACCAGCTTAAGCTTCGTCCTTTAGTGTTTTCATAGTTCCTCTTACATTTATCTACTCTAACACATATAAAATACAGAAAGCTGAGCAGTCTCGTGGCCTAATGTAACAAACCAATCTAACAATGAGGGCTATGAAGGAATTGTTAAAAAAAAAAAAAAAAGAAATCAATTATTTCATGATTCTTGTTAAAGACAGAATTTATTCAAGGGGGGGCTACTACAATGGAGTTTTGTAGTGGGGTAGAAAGATCAGTTTCAACTGAGAATGTATTAAAGAGAAGTAGAGATTTATAGCCAAGGGTATGGATGTGGCTCACTGTATGGAAAATTACTAAGAAGAAACATCAGGGGTAACAGTGTTCTGGCTAAACCAACTTGATAGGATTATTGCTGAAGGCAGGCCAAGGTGGTAAAACATGGAAGGCAGGGGATAAAGAATTTGATCAGATATCAAAGGTAGTCAGATATCAAGGGTGGGGAGGTGGAATTTGATCAGATATTCAGAGTGAGGGACTTTTCCTCAACTGACCCAGTAGGATTGTTGCTAAAACTGGACTGAAGGAGCCAAGGACAGAATCCAAGGTCAGGGACCTCATCAGAAGGAGGGCTCAGAGAAGCCTGACTCAAGTTTGGTCAAGGGAAAGAACTGTCAAAAGACAAAATTACAACAAATTTAGCTTAAACATCTTAATTGACCTTTATTTGCAATTTTAGAATCAAGCAACGCCTCATCCTATAAAACAGAATGAGTGTTTTGATGAGCTGAGCAGATGAGTTTGGCTTTATAGACTAAAAATGACTGTGGAAAACAAAAACAGACTGCAGTAATTGGATTGGTCATTTCAAAGCTATTTTCTTTATGGAAGTTGAAGCACAGGGACCTTCTTTATCATGCCAGCTAAAACTGGCCTGTTTGGAGTTTTGGCTATCATCTCTCTCCTGGTTTCCCAGAAGGTCAGATAAATAACTTACTTTCAGCTTGGTGGCTTGCTACTTCAGCATGAGTCACTCCATTTTGGTTTGGTCTCTTGGACTTAGTGTAGGATCTGAGTCCAAACCCATAGCCTCCTATAAATTTTAACAGAGTCTTTGTCAGAATAAAGATACTTACTCTTAATTTTCTTGAAGAGGAGAAAGTCACTTTTTAAGATTCACCTCACAGCAAAACTTTGTAAAAGCCCTCTTCAGATACCTCCTCCTCAGCCCAAAGTTTGCAGTGATGGGAGCAGCTAAAATTGTGCCCACAGGCCGCATGTCACCATGCTATCTCCCTGTTACCATTGCCTTCTTCTTTCTTCCCTTCCTGCTGATGCAGCAGTGCCTCCTTGGATACAGGATCATTCCTGCTGTAGGCTTTTTCCTGAGAGGGGCAGCTCTCCTGGGATTCTGGCGAATCAAATGCTTCATCTCAACAAACAGTTAGATTTGTTTATATTCTCCCCTTTTCCATGTGGTGGGAGGAGAAACTTTTTCACTACATTCTTTATTTCAGTGCCTGGGGGCCACTGAATTAGAATAACAAAAGACAGATTAACAGGATAAAAGCTACACAGTTTTTATTAATATTTATATACATGGGAGTTCACAGAAGAGAAAATCAAAAAGTAGTTAGTCTCAGGGTCTTATATCATTCAAACGCAGGACAGGGTGGGTTGGGCTTCAAGGAGCCATAAATTGTGGGGAAGTGACTAGGAATATGGGGGAAACTAATGGAAGATAGGATTATTTTAGTAAGGGTTGCTTATACAGTCTCATCTCCATGCCAACTCCTTATCTTGTGATAACTTGTGATAAGAGTTGCTCTCCTTTCTCTGGTCCAGAAGTAGGGAACACCCTCACAAGGGAAATTTCCGCCCTGCTTTTAAGCAGATAAGGGAGGGCAGAGAACTCTTCTACGTCTGTTCTTTCTCACTTGCCTTCAGCTCAAAATAATCCTTGTGTTTGAGCAGCGTATTTTAGGGTAGTATATCCTCATCTCCCTCATTCACGAAAGATTTAAGGTGACTTTTACAGATGCAATTAAGTAAGCTAAACTTAATGATATATGAGAAATATGAAACTAAGGAAATGATGGCTCAAAAAGTCAGAAGCAGCCATTGATGTTAGTGGTTGGGATGGACTGTGACTGTCTTGAGCTTTCCAGCAGTCAGCACAGAGATGCACATAGATATATCTCATTTGATTCCTTGGGTCTGTCATATAAAATAAAACCATTTGCTCAGAAGAATTATCTGTTCCTGAAAATGGGATAGCTTCTAGAGATTCTCTTGAAGATAATACTTTGTAATGTAATGCATGTATTTTTAACAATGAAGTAAATGCAGTACAACAGAGCAAATAAAATATTAATAATACATATTTACTGAGTATATTCTGTATGCCAGAAACATATTATGTATGCTGGATATGTAATAGTGAACCGGACAGACATGATCTGTGTCTTCAAGGAGCTTATAAATATAATGAGGAGAGACAGATAATAAACAAGAAGTAAGCAAGCAAAAATATCAGATAATTATGAAATCCAATAAGTGGCTGTCAGGAAATCCCCAGGGAGTAGTACAGTAAAGAATAAAATTTGGTGGCCACTTTAAGAAGTTTCAGCCAAAATTGCCTCCTGGGGAGGTGTATTCAAGTTGAGAATGGATGTTTCTGAGGTGAGGAAGAGCTTGGCACATTTGAGAAATCGAAAAGCAGCCAGTGTGCTTAGAATAAGGCTATGCTTAAAATTACAGGAAGCCTTCACATGGAAAAGATACTATCCTTTGACCACCTCCACTGTGTGCGTCATAATCTCATGGCTGATGGTTCAATCTGCTGTTGGAGAGACCATCTCATCTCTGATGGGAGGCAAAATAATATAGAGGAAATAATGATAGGGCTGGGTCAAGAGAATCTTTGGAAGACGTTCACTTCTCACCTATGCATAAATAATGAGGCTATGGAGTATGTCTGTGGTAGTTTTAACCTGCAAAATTTGTGAAGCAGTAGTAACAAAAAAACTACCTTAGCACCAATATACCTAAGTAGAAAAAACAATCAAGCCAAAAGTAATCCTCAAGAGAGTATTTCTAGAGTCCAGCTATGAGCAGTAGAATTTCCTGGCATACTATCCAAATGTGATTGCAAAATATACACGTTATTAGTTGTAAAAAAAAAATAGTTTTTACTAAAGTCTTTTCTCTACCAATCTAGGAATTACTCATTCTGTGCTTTTCTTTTTACAGCGTCACAGTGTCTCCCCTAACTGAGCTCAGATCGATGGTGTACAACTCTTAACACTTACCTCCCGCCCTGGGACACTCACAGGGTCTGTGGACCTTTTATGGGAAATCTAAGGAAATTGTTGTTGTGTGAATGGGAAGATGGAAGAAATCCCAGATACTTGTTAAGCACTTCCATCTTACCCATATTTGAGAGATTCCACTTCCATAATCTCCCCTTCCAGCGAATCAGAATCCCTCTGGATTGCCAGTTGTGAGAAACTGGAAAAGAAAATATTTAAAAAATCAACAGAGTTCTTAGTCCTTTTTAAACTTAGTACTCAGTCTGTGTCCAGAAGCAATAAGTATCAGTCTATGTGTAAAAATCAGTGTATGTTCTTGTACCTTTTTATTCAAGAGTTTTCCAACAGCACCTTAACCTTCCTTCTCCTTCTTACTATTTCTTAATAATATTGTCAACGAAATAGAAATTAATTATTTTCCACATGTTCATTACTGTGCTAAGCACTTCACATGTTATTTTATTCCATTTGTAGCTTGGTCCTGTGAAGTGTGTCCTGTTGATATCCTCTTCCTTGTTTTGGATAGGGAAACTGAGGTCCAGAGAATTTAAGTACCATGCCCTTGTATTAGGGTTCTCTAGAGGGACAGAACTAATAGGATAGATGTATATATGAAGGGGAGTATAGTAAGGAGTACTGATTCACATGATCATAAAGTGAAGTCTCACAGTAAGCTGTCTGCAAGCTGAGGAGCAAGGAAGCCAGTCTGACTCCCAAAACCTCAAAAGTAGGGAAGCCAACAGTGCACCCCTCAGTCTGCGGCTGAAGGTCCAATAGCCCCTGGCAAACCACTGGTGTGAGTCCAAGAGTCCAAAAGCCAAAGAACTTGCAGTCTGATGTTAGAGGGCAGGAAGCATCCAACGTGGGAGAGGGATGTAGCCGAAAGATTCAGCAAGTCAAAATTCTTCCACCTTCCCCTGCCTGCTTTATTCTAGCCATGCTGGCAGCTGATTAGATGGGGCCCACCCAGCTTGAGGGTGGGTCTGCCTCTCCCAGTTCACTGACTCAAATGTTAATCTCCTTTGGCAACACCCTCGCAGACACACCCAGGAACAATACTTTGCATCCTTCAGGCCAATCCAGTTGACATCCAGTATTAACCATCACACTCCTAGTTACACAGTTAGAAAGTCATGTAGCCATGATTCAAACCCAGGCAATCTGATTCCAGGTCCCACTCTCTTGATAATCACATGCATTTAAATCAGTAAAAAAAAAATAAAATGCTGTCTATATTGTAGGCACGGGTGATAGAAAAAATAGCCATGTAGATAAACCTAGCCTCAGTGCAGTCCCTGGCAGAGAAGGGCTGTAAGGGAAATGTCTTTTCTGTAAGAGGAAGGGGAAGCAGGATAGGAAGACACCACTAAGGTCTCAGATGAGGCTTCAGAAAAGAGATTATTTATGACCTAAGTTTCAGTGGATATGGCCAGGTTATTTAGTGGTGTTCAAGGCTGAAGAGATAATGCTTACCAGGGAGTCTCACAGAGTAACCCTTGGATGAACATCTCTTAAGATTGTTAGAAATGCTGGCCTGGTACAGTGGCTCACACCTGTAATCCCAGCACTTTGGGAGGCCAAGGTGGGCAGATCATGAGGTCAAGAGATTGAGACCATCCTGGCCAACATAGTGAAACCCTGCCTCTACTAAAAATACAAAAATTAGCCGGGCGTGGTGGTGCATGCCTATAGTCCCAGCTACTTGGGAGGCTGAGGCAGGAGAATCGCTTGAACCCGGGAGGCAGAGATTGCAGTGAGCCAAGATCAGGCTGATGCACTCCAGTCTGGCAACAGAACGAGATTCCTTCTCACAAAAAAAAAAAAAAAAAAAAGAAAAAGAAAAAAAAATTGTTAGAAATGCTAAGTTTCAGACCTATGGAAGTAGAAACACTGTTGGGCCCTGAAATCTGCATTTTTAAAGCCTTTACAGGTTATCCTTAGGTATGCTTAAACTTGAGAACCGCTATAAATGCTCAGAAGATGAGCGAATGTGACTTACTTCAAGAATTACAATATTATTTCCATTCTTCTCCCTTGCAACCTAAAAGAAACAGAGTTGTTTATCATACTGAAATTGTCTACTTTTGGTCTAACAGTGTGTGTAAAGAAAAGCAATTAAAGATGTATTCTCGTTTCATTTATTTTTATTTTTTTAATTGTTACGTAATAGTTGTGCATATTTTGGGGGTTCTTCTGAAATTTTGATACTTACATTTGATGGTTACAATGTGTAATGATCAAATCAAGGTAATTGGGATATCTGCCACTGTAACAGTTTTCTTTATGTTGGGAACATTCAAATTCTTGCTACTTTGAAATATGCAATAAATTATTAACTATAGTCACCCTATTTGTACTATCATACTCTAGATCTTATTCCTTTTAACTGCATTTTTGTACCTATTAATCAACCTTCCATCATCTTCCCTTCCCACTACCTTTTCTTTGTGCAGTGGTGCAATCTCAGCTCACTGCGACCTCCGCCTCCCGGGTTCAATCGATTCTCCTGCCTCAGCCTCCTGAGTAGCTGGGATTACAGGCATGCGCCACCACGCCCGGCTAATTTTGTATTTTTATTAGAAATGGGGTTTCTCCATGTTGGTCAGGCTGGTCTCGAACTCCCAACCACAGGTGATCCACCCGCCTTGGCCTCCCAAAGTGCTGGAGTTATAGGTGTGAGCCGCCGCTCCCGGCCCCCACTACCCTTTCTAACTATGGTAATCAACAATCTACTCCCTATCTCCATGAGATTCATTTTTTTACCTTACCACATATGTGTGAGAACATGCAACATTTGTCTTTCTGTGCCTAGGTTTTTTCATTTGACGTAAGGACTTGCAGTTCTATCTATATTGTTGCAAATGACAGCTTCCCATTCTTTTTAATGACTGAATAATATTCCAATGTGTATGTGTATTATAGTTTCTTTATCCATTTATCTGTTGATAGACACTTAGGTTGATTCCATATCGTGGTTATTATGAATAGTATTGCAATAAATATGAACATATAGGTATCTTTGATATATTGATTTCCTTTTTTTTTGATTATATGTTTAGCATTTTTTTAATAAGAAAGTAGACTTCGTGGACAGCAGGTTTCCACATTTCACCTTCACTTTTCACCTCTTTCTCAATAGTTGAATTCCTTCCCAACTAGCCTCTTACTTTTAAGAGACTTCATATCATTTAATAGTGTTATTATTAACTAATGACTTATTCTTTAAATATTGGGGTAAAACCAAACCATCATCAGCTTAAATAAGTCTGTATTGATAATTGTTGCAGTGGCATAGAGATAGCACCTTTTCTAGTCCGTTATCATTGATGTTCATTGAGTTGTCTCAGCATTTTACAAATTTGAAATGGAATTCCAGAGGCATCAGAGTTATGCTTATCCTAACAATTACGTTGTATGAATCAAATCCTATTACAGTAAAAGCCAAGGGACCATCCAAATTCATTTGTTACACTGAAACACAACTGTATGTAGGGATTGCTTGAAATAATGTTTTATTATATGAAGATTAACATATAAATATGGTTCAAACATTTTTCAAGTTTTAGAGGTTATTTGTACTCCTTCTTAGGTCATTAAAAAATAAAACATTTTACTGATCAAGGGGCATTTAAAGCATGACATTGTTAAAGTATGCCCCTGGCTGGCGAAGTGGACTTCCTGTGGCTAACTGAGGTGCTTGTTAAACAGATCAGGTGGCCATGGCTGTGTGAGGGGGTAGTCATGTACTCTGTGTTTTGCAGAGATGCTGTTAAAGTGTCACAGGACCTCCCTTTCTACAATCATGCCAAACCAGTTTCTGTTGTCAATGCAGAGATTGGCTGTAGCTGGAAATCCCCCAGCTGACCACCAACAGACCACCTGATACCAACCAACTGACCACTGAACCAGCCAATTAAGAGAGACTGGTGATTTAGGGCTTAAAGGTCATCCAATCAAGACTATTCCTCACTCCCCTGACTCCCCTCCTCTGTCCTCCAGTTTTTGCCTTCGTAATCTCTGACTCTCCAACCCATCCTCAGAGCCAACACATTTTCAGTTTGCACTGTAGGCTTCTGGTCCCCAATCTGCATATTGCTTATAGAAAATAAAGCTCCTCTTTTTTTCTCCCATGTACCTCATGGTCTTATGTTAACAATATTTTAAATGCAAAACAAAATGAATGTTTCCACTCATTCTGGTCTCTTTTTCTGTATAATCTTGGTGTTTGTTATTGATATTGACAACAGAATAACATAATTATTGATTTCTTATAGCTGCTTTAGAGCAGCACATTAATCCCACTTTCCTCGTTACTATGTTTCTGTTGTTGCATTTACCACAATTTTATTTAATTTCTTTGTTTATATATCAGCCTCTCCCTTACTAAGTTGTGAGGGCAAAATGTCTTGTTTTTCACTGCATCTCTTGTCCCTGGCAACATCATTAGTGTAGTTTTTCTTTTTAATGATTTTACAAGTAGCTCATTTAGTCAATCATGCAATAATTCATTTAATAAACATGTTTTGAGCACCTACTCTGTGTTAGGACTGTTACCTGTTGTAACAAATTTGTTCTAAGCGTAGGGCTGGCAGCATCATGTTATTTAGGGAACTTTGAAAGTAGTTCTTACTCCTACACTCCATCCCTGGTGATTCTGATACTATAGGGTAAGGCTTGGGACTGGAGAAGTCTTTCTTTTTTTTTTTCAAAGCTCTCATAGTGATACTAGTGTTCTGTCATGCTTCAAGATAAAGAGGTTGTCCTTTCACTAGACTGGATATATCGTCTTTTTCCTTTTCTTTGATTAATATCCTTGTCTCTGTTTTTTAAAAATTTTTATTTCTATTCACAGGAAAAAATAGGAATTGGGAGACTGAGTAGCTTATTTTCAAGTTTAAGGAAGGGGAAGGCACTTCAATATAGATTATCTTATTTCACTCAGAATAATTTTGTAAAGCAAATGTTATTATTTCCCTTTTTTTCATTGATCACTGAAGGTTTTTAAAACTTACAGAAAGCCACAAAACTAGTTAATGGTAGAATATGGCTTGGAACCCAGAGGTGTGTAACTCCAGAGCTCATATTCTTTTCTCCTAATAACAGCAGTGTTAAAAAAAAAAATTATTCTTGGCACTTATTAAAGATGGTGAGGGAGGCTTTATTCAAGGGGTTGTGGCCATAGGTATGGGGACCACTGCGATGGGGCCTTTCAGTGGGGGAGAGAGATGGGGCTCTACCCTGACTCCAACAAGGACAAGTGGGGATTTATAACTGAAGAGCATGGTGCAGTATTGGGTGGAAAGTCCCTAAGTGGAAGCATCAGCTGCAGGGGGTTCTGGCTAACCCGACCTGATAGGATCCTTGTTGAAGGCAGGCCAGATGATAAGTTATCCATGGTGGTCAGATACCAAAGGTGGGCAATTTTCCCTAAACTGACTTAGCAGGATTCTTGCTCTAACTGGATTCTACAGGAGCAGAGAGGGAAGCCCAATGTCTGCTTACTCAGAAAGGACTCAGAGGAGGCTGACTCAAGTTTTGGTCAATGAAGAGAGTCTATCACCAGCTCTATAGTAAAACCAAATTTAGCTGGTTTATAAATGTGTTGTACTAACTGCATATGTGTTCTGTTTTGAAAAACAGAAGAAAGTGAATAAGTTATTCCATTAAAAAATTTAAATAATTTATGAAAAAAAATTATGTTGGTTTATATTTGTGACCTTGGTTGTGTTGTGTTTTGTTTACCCCTGCTGTCTGTATCAGTGCCTTTCCATGGGGGGGGCGGGGGGGGTGGAAATCCTAGGCTATCGTTTTTTTAAAAAACATTGTGTATAGTTTAAATAGTGCCTTCACTTCTGTGTTGAGACTGTTATTCTTAAAGAAGATGCAGGCCAGTTGCAGTGACTCATGCCTGTCATCCCAGCACTTTGGGAGGCTAAGGTAAGATGATCGCTTGAGCCCAGGAGTTTGAAACCAGCCTGTATCTCTACAAAAGACACAAAAATTAGCCGGTTGTGGTGGCGCCCGCCCTTAGTCCCAGCTACTTGGGAGGCTGAGGTGGGAGATTCACCTATGTATACGAGGTTGAGGTTGCAGTGAGCCAAAATCACGCCACTGCGCTCCAGCATGGACAACAGAGTGGTGTCAAAAAAAAAAAAAAAGAAGATGCGATACATGTAGATATACAGCTATTTTTTCACACTATAGACTATATAACTATTTCTTAAACTTATAAAAACAGCAACCTATATTCAGTGTGCACATTACTTTAACACACTCTGTGCCTTGTTTTTTTCTTACGGCAAGTATGTTGGCTATTGTTTTTCTGTCTTGGTGGCTTTGAGGCCTTGTACTGTGATTTTGCATAGAATGTTAAAGTTTAGAAGTTGATGGTTAATTTATTTGTGTATGATGTGTGTCTGCAATATGGAAATTAAAAGCTGACTGTAACAATAAATTATGAAAATGAAAAAGGGAATAAAATAGGCGTGTGCTTTGAAGTTCTGTAGCATGTATATTGTATTTCTTGTAAAACTGCACTAATTTGAGGTTGCTTTCTAGAAGTAATGTTATTGTTTAGTATCAGCATTCACTTTTTTTATAATCACATTGATAAGATATAAATATTTGCATAGGTGAAATTAAAATACACAGTAAAGAGGCTAGTCTGAAATCTCAAGAGAGGGATGTATTTAATTTAGAGGGTTTAAAATGCATGTTCTTACACTCTTCTCTCTCTTTGGAATTCTCTTTCCCTTTGCTGCTCCTGGAGCAAATTGGTATGCATCCCCTCAGGTCTATTCTTCAAAAGAGCCTTCTCCGCCTGACACTTTTCTAGACTGAGTCAGTGTTTTTTCCCCCAGTCTGCACCTGCAATGGTTTTTTTAAGTGTATGTCTTATCAACCAAAAATAAGCAACAGAAAGACCAACTCTCCAAAGGGTTTCTTCAGGAATAGCAGGGGAGCGATCCAGGATATTCCTGCTATGATGGATCATAGGCGCTTCCAGAGAGGCAAGGGAAGGTAAGAGTCTGTAAAGGCAAAATGAGGGAGGTTACAGTAGCTGTTTTGCATCAGTTCATTAGTGGAACAGGCAGTTGCTGGGCAGGTCTCCTCGTAGAACTAATCTGTATGGTAGGGTTGCAGTAGGCTTTATATAACATTGTGGTTTTGGCAGTCTCTTATGATAATTCCTTTTGTCAAGCAAATGTGCATGAGGGCCTGTCTTTCATTGCATCCTGGCTCCATTTTGTTGGAGTTTGACATAAGTGACTCTATTTTGACGTGGACAACTTTCACAGTCCTCTCAAGTACATGTGAGCTCCTTCATTTAAGGACCATCTCTGGGAGCTCCCATAGAGTCTGAAACATTGAACGTTCACTAATTGTTTGATTTTGATTTAATGAATAAAATTTATTGTTTGCAATAGAAAATGTAACAGAACAACTGATTTCACATTATATAATTGTGACATATGTTATGATTCTTATTTTTAGAAAAACCAAGGTCTGAGGTAGCTACATAGCTTGCTGAAGTCGTACAGATTGTCCCTTAGATTTAGTCTGACATTATGCTTATTTGTCGGTCAATCCTATATACTGTTCAAAAAACTAGCTTTTGCCCAGCTACAGTCCACGTGACACTGTTGCTTCCAAGAAACGTAACTGGAATCATGGCCAGTGGAGGGGAAGATGGATTTTGGAAAAACCTCAAGTAAAAGTTAATGGTATTTTTTGCTTTTGACTCCAGGACTTTTCTCAACTATAATGGGCTAAAGTGCATAGTGCCAAAGAGATTGCTGTAACACACAATATTTTACAGTTATCTGTTAACACAATCCTCTTCAAAATTACTCCTATTTTTTCTTGAGGGACAATTTTTTTTTTCAGGATGTAATTTGGAGGAGCTGCACTAATCTATTCTGTAAGATGTTGATTCAAGTTCTTTATATCAAAGTCATCTCAACTTTGTATGTTAGCAAAAGAAATTGAAAATATATTGGTTGTGGGCTCTTTTCTTATATTCAACTCTGATATGCTCTATGAGTTTTGACAAATTCCAAAATTGCAGGAAATTGTTTCCATTTGTTTGTTAGCAAGGGGGCTATCTGAGGAGACACATGGGCAAATACTCAGCTTTTGGATTTGTGAATTTCAGCTTGTAGTCATTGTTGTGCTAATAGGTCTTAGTTAAGATGTATATGTCAGATTATATTAGATTATATTATAACAAATAATAGACAATCCACATTCATTTATTTTACTGGATTTATGTTTTTATTAGCTGAAGGAGGTTGGCTTGGTAATTGTTTTTTATATGGAGACTTAAGTATCAAATATAGTCTAAGGAACACTACAGGGACCCTTGTCTGTGGCCCTTATTTTTAGTTAGTAAAGGGAAAAAAGAGGGCTTCTCTGATAGTCAATATTAACTTAGTTTAGTAGTGTCTGTTGTAAGTTAATTTAACTTGATCAAATTCAAATATTAGGCTTAGTATGAGCTCAGGAGTTCAAGGTCAGCCAGAGTAACATAGCCAGACCCTGTCTCTACCAAGAAAAAAAATTATACTGTATTCTTACCTGGTATAATAAATAGAAAAGACCAGGTAAGCAGTATGAGAATAAAAATACAGATACGTATGTTAATGAAAATAAACATTACTTTGAACTTGCAAGTGGTATTCCACCAGAGTTAAGAACACCTATGAAGTCTTACTTTTCCAACTTGAATTTCACCATAGATAATTCAAAGTAAAATGTCCTAGACTTGAGAATTTTTTTATTGTCCAAATAGCTCTTACATGCCCCAAAAAGATCTCCACAGAGTGCAAGAGACTTTATCGTTCAGCATTAATCTGAATTGGAACTGAGTTGAAGCATAGTATTACCTTAAAGATTTTAATGAAGGACCTGATTAAACAAGATCAACAAGCTGAAAAGGGAAACATTTGCCTGCTTAAGCAACCGTGTTTTAGACACTGTTAAGGATTTTGCCTACACTGGGGCCTTGTTATGCTGGTTGTTGGTTAGAGTGACTCCCCCACTTGTCCATGGGGAAGACATTCCAGGACCTCCAGTGGATACCTGAATCCATAGACAGTACCAAGCCCCATATACACTGTGTTTTTTCCTATATGTACATACCTGGGATAAGATTTAATTTATAAATTAGGCACAGTCACAGGTTACCAACAATAACTAATAATAAAATGCAGGTTGAATATCCCTTATCTGAAATTCTTGGGACCAGAAATGTTTTGCATTTCTGATTTTTTTCAGATTTTGGAATATTTGCATATATATAAAATGAGGTATCTTAAGGATGGGACCCAGGTCTAAATAAAAAATTCATTTATTTTCATATACACCTTATGCACATATCCTGAAGATAACTTTATATATTATTTGTGATAATTTTGTGCATGTAATAAAGTTTGTGTACATTAAACCATCAGGAAACAAAGGTGTCAGTATCTCAGCCACCCATGGGGACAATCTGTGGTTGTTTGGAATCACTGTCATTTCCCTTCCCTTCCCTTCCCTTCCCTTCCCTTCCCTCCCCTCCTCTCCCCTCCCCTCCCCTCCCCTCCCCTCCCCTCCCCTCTCCTTTTCCTCCCCTTCCCTTTTCCTCCCCTTCCCCTTCCCCTTCCCCTTCCCCTTCCCCTTCTCCTTCCCCTTCTCCTTCCCCTTCTCCTTCCCCTTTTCGAGACAGTCTCTCCCTCTGTTGCCCAGGCTGGAGTGCAGTGTGGTGATCTTGACTCACTGCAGCCTCGACCTCCCAGGTTCAAGCGATCATCATTTCTGACTCTGAATATATATGCTACTGATAAGCAATCATTTTCTTATGCTTCACTTATTCACACATAAATAGTTGATAGCAAAATATATAACATACCATTAAAATAATGAAAAAATAATGTGTTCAGGATATCTAAGCAGCACAGCAGCATCACCAGAACACCCACATCAGCTGCTGAACCACAGCTGGCTTTGTCGCCACCAGTGATCGATCCTTCCTTCCTTCCTTCCTTCCTTCCTTCCCTCCCTCCCTCCCCCCCTCCCTCCCCCCCCTTCCTTTCTTCCATCTGTCTTGACAGGATCTCATGCTGTTGCCCAAGCTGGCGTGCAGTGGCATGATCACGTCTCACTACAACCTTGAAACCATGGGCTCAAGCAATTCTCTCACCTTAGCCTCTTGAGTAGCCTGGATTGCAAGTGGGCATCATGACTTCCGGCCAATTTTTTAAAAAAAATTTGCTTCGTTGCCGAGGCCAGTCTCAAACACCTAGGTTCAAGTGATCCTCCTGCCTTGGCCTCCCAACTCGCTGGGATTACAGACATGAGCCACTGCACCCAGCCTATATTTTATTTATTTAGGTGAGAAGAAACATCAGAAGCAGTTGAGGGTCCAGGAAGTGGATCCCCTAGGGATGAGGAAGCATTCTTCTGGGTGACTTTTTAAAATGCTTCCAGCAGAGTCATCTGCGGCTCCATAATGATTTTTGTCTTAGAAGTCTTTCTTTAATTTTATAAACTGTCATGTTCTGTTATGAATGTGCACTGCTCTAGTCCTTCAATAAGCTCATCACATATTTGCACCATGTTGTCTGTAGATAGTAATTTTGCAGTGTTAACAATGCCATCTTTATCATCACTATTATCACAATCACCTTGATTCAGAACCATTTTGGTTATTTTCTTATCAGTCCATGAATGAAATAACTGAAGCCTCATTATCAATGTTAAATTTTTTTAACATCCACTTCTTCCAGCATACTGATGGATTCTGAAGATAACAGCTTTTGCATATGTAAGGAGATCAAACTTTTTTTTCTCACACGGCATGTGAAATCCTTCAAAGTCAGCATTTTGTTTATCATTATCACTGAACATAGTCACAGGTTAGCAGCCGTGTCAGGCATGCACCACTATGTCTTTAGTCACAGTGTTCTAGGTGTCGGCAATAGCATATGTAGCATTATTTGTGCTAAACTCCTTTTGAATATCTTCCACAACCACACCAATGTTCATGCTGCTAGCATGTTGTTCAAGAATGCATTTTCATATTCACTCTGCATTGATGTAAGGATACCTTCGTCACGTGGATGAATTAATAAATTCACATTTAGGGGGAGTATATGTGGCACGAACATGATTTTTGATGAGAATTTCTGCTGGAGGATGAGCAGAACAGTGGTCAAGGAATAATAAAGTCGTGCATTTGTCATCCCGGCCAGCTTCCTTTCAGTGAGCACAAGTCACTGATACAAAATGTTTGTGAAACCAATCAGAAGAGATGTCCCTGGTGATAAATGCCTTTTTGTTCATTTAATAATAGACTAGTAAGAAATTCACTCCTTGAAAACAGTGAGATCATAGCCTTTGCCTATCATAACAAATTTATCCTTTTGCGTGCCTACTGCATTGGAACATCCCAGCACGGTTATTCCGTCATTGGCATCCTTAGTTCCTGTAGGAGCTGTCTCATCAGCTGTAGCCAGTGTCTTTCTGGGACCATACACCAAAACAGTGATGTTTTAACAGCATTATAGACTTGTTCAGGCATCAGATTTCCATCAGCAATGACCTTGGCAAATTCGTCAGTGAATTGCTCTGCTGCTTCATGGTCAGCAGATGCTTTCTCACTGTATAAATCTTTAAAACAAATTGAATTCCATGTCTTAAGTTTCTATAAGTAGCCTGTTGAATATCCCTTCGATTTTCAGTTCATCTTGATAGAGCTTTGCTTGTTTCATCATCAGCATACCATTAAGTGGCATGTGTTCACTGTGACACTGATGAATCCCCTCTTTCAACACCTAAGATTTTAAAATTAATAAATTATTTTTTAAATAGTGGTGAGGACTTGCCGTATTGCCCAGGCTGGTCTTGACCTCTTGCAGTTAGGTGATCCTCCTGTCTTGACCTCCCAAAGTGCTGGTATTACAGGTGTGAGCTGCCATGGCCATCCCTAAGATCTGTATTTTTGGCTTTCTGCAGTGTTTTTCTTTGTTTCATTAACTTTGTTTATCACTTTCAGCATGGAACTTCAACTGTTTATCCTTGTTTTCTTCAGGTCGTATATGGAGGTCATTGTAACACCATAGTCTTCTGTGACATGTTTCATACTTACACTGCTATTCAGTTTCTCCAACAGCCTGACTTTCAGTGCTATAGAGAAACATAAATGCTTTCTCTTTTGCAGATCACTGTTTTTCATAGCCTTCTTGACATTTTCAACAATATCTTTCACCACAGAGCAGAGAATAAGCACACAAACACAGTGACTAATGCACATAGGTCTTAGCTCCATCCCGGGGAACCTGTCCTTGCTGCATCTGGCCTGTACGTGTGGCATTGTATTACACTTTGTGAGCGTGCTTTTATGGGGGGAATCTGGGTGTGTGTGGAAGATACATTGCAGCTGAAGGGAAGAAAGATATCTTTCCTGGGAGGGTCTTTTGTTCCTTGGGAGTGCTGAATAAACGGTGTTGTGCACCTGCAGTTGGACTGTGACTTGTCACGTGAGGTCACGTGTGAATTTTCCACTTGTGGCATCATGTGATTCTCAGAATGTTTCAGCTTTTAGAGCATTTCAGATTTCAGACTTTTGAATTAGGGTTGCTCAACATGGTGAACAATTATAAGAATCTGCTGTTCACAATTTCACAGCTAGAAAATTTGTTCTTACCTTAGATCTTAGTAACCTCTGCATATGATTTTATTTTATTTCCCTAAGTTAAGAACTTTCACCTTTCACTTAGCAGAAAAGCCAGGTAGATACTGTACTTTTTAAAAATTGAGAGAGAAGCAGGCATGGTAGCTCACGCCTATAGACCCGGCACTGTGGGAGGCTGAGGCCGGTGGATCACTTGAGGTCAGGAGTTCTCAAGACCAGCCTGGCCAACATGATGAAACTCCATCTCTTACTAAAAATACACAAATTAGCCAGGTGTGGTGGTGCGTGCCTGTAATCCCAGCAATTCAGGAGGCTAAGGCAGGAGAATCACTTGAACCTGGGAGACAGAGGCTGGAGTGAGCTGAGATCATCCCACTGCACTCCAGCCTCAGTGTCAGAGGAAGACTCCATCTCAAAAAAATAAGAAGAAGAATAATTAAGAGAGATTATTTCTAAAATTATAAATGTACTGGAACTGCTAGTTAAATTCTGTCTGCTTCTAGTAGAAACTATAGTTACTAAACAAATAAAAATATAGTAGTTTCTCCTTATCCACAATTTTGCTATCTGTGGCTACAGTTACCAGTGGTCAGTTGTGGTCCAAAAATATTAAATATTAAGAAAGAATTTTATGGCCTATTTTTGGTGTATCCAAATTGCCAGCATCACTACTTTTGGACTCTGGGGCCATTATTAAGTAAAATAAAGATTACTTGAACAGAAGCACTGCAATACCCATCTGAGAGTTGACTTTGTAATCGAGATGGCTACGAAGTGACTAACGGACAGGTAGCATAAAACTCATGGATACGCTAGACAAAGGAATGATTCATATCCTGGATGAGACAGAGTGGGACAGCATAAGATATCATCACACTATTCAGAATGGTGTGCAATTTAAAATGCATGAGTTGTTTATTTCTGAAATTTTTCATTTTATATTTTTGAAACACAATTGACTGCAGGTAACTGAAGCCACAGAAAGCAAAACTGTAGATAAGGAGGAACTACTGTATTTTTATTTGTTTTTTAAACTTAGTTTCTACTAGAAGCAGACAGCATTTAACTAGAAGTTCCAGTGCAATTATAACTTTAGAAATAATCTCTCTTAATTTTTAAAAAAGTATAGTATCCACCTGACTTTTCTGCCAGGTTGTGTATAAACTTCCCTCCCAACAAGTTTGAATTAATGTCATTTTGACGACCACCATATGTATGTGTATGTGCAAGTCTGTATCTGTGTGTGTGAAAAATTGTGTATGAATTTTTTATTAGTTCCATTAGCCTCAATATAATTTAATTATTGTACCAAAAATATCCAGATAAGTAATTTCCAGCATGCTACTATGATTTTACTTTATAAGAATTTACAAAATAGGTTTATCAGTTACAAAAGGATACAACAAAGGAGAGGTGCACAAACATATTAGTGTTTGTACTTACGTTTACATTTATACACACATACGTGGAAACCCCCAAGTCATCATTAGACATGGCTTTTGGTTGACTAAGAGCCCTCTCTGATAGCAGAAATATAATGCAAGTCACAAATATAATTTTATTTCCAATAGAAATAATATGAGCCACATTAAAAAAGTATAAAGAAATCAATGAAATAAATTTTAATAATACATTTTATTGTACCCAATACATCCAAAATATTATCTTTTCAATCTGTAATCAATATAAACATTTTAAGGAGATATTTTACATTCTTTTTTTCATGTTAGGTCTTAGAAACCCAGCATGTATTTTACACTTTGAGCACATCTCCTTTTGGACTAGCCACATTTGAAGTGCTTAATATCCCCGCATGGCTTATGGTTGGAGCAAGGGGAAAAGCGGGGAGGGAAGAGCACCTGTCTCTCTTCTTGTTTGCATAAGGGCACTAACGCCGTCATGAGGCCCCACCCTTATGACCCCATCTAAATCTAAGTACCTCCCAAAGGCCCCACCTCCTAATATTGTCACACTGGGGATTAGGGCTTCAGCGTGTGAATTTGGGGAAACACAGACATTTATAACCTCAAGCTTTCACTGTCTCTATCCCAGTGAACTCTTATAAGACATGGGTGTGTACACATTAAGTGGCCTTTTTTTTGCCTGTGCTTTCAAAAAAACAATACAGAATTGAAGCTAAGAGACTAATTTAGGACATAATTCATTGTAAGGTTCTTTGAAGGATCTGTATTGAAGCATTTACAGGTAAAAGTATAGAATTTAACATAGATCCATGATTAGTCAAGAAAATGACAGAAAATGTGGTGATGTATGTCTATAATCCCAGCTACTCTGGAGGCTGAGGCATGAGAATCACTGGAACCCAGGAGGTGGAGGTTGCAGTGAGCCAAGATCATGCCACTGCACTCCAACCTGGGTGACAGAGCGAGACTCTGTATCGACATATACAAAGAAAATAAAAGATGACAGAAAAGCCGTTGTTGTTTTTTTTTTTCCTCCACAAGAGTCAACTAAAAAAAAAGCCATTGTTAAAAAGAAGCAAAGACGAAGTTGAAAATGAAATACCAATTAATTAAGTTTTCTATTTTAGTGTAGATTTTAGGAATCTGCCCAGTTTTTGCTCACCTCCCAGGTGCTTATTTCTGAATGATATTTGCTATCTTTTTTTTTTTTTTTTTGGAGACAGAGCCTCACTCCATCGCCCAGACTGGAGTGCAGTGGCATGATCTCGGCTCACTGCAACCTCCACCTCCTGGGTTCAAGCAATTCTCCTGCCTCAGCCTCCTGAGTAGCTGGGACTACAGGCACACACCACCACGCCCGGCTAATTTTTGTATTTTTAGTAGAGACAGGGTTTTGTCATGTTGGGCAGGCTGGTCTCGAACTCCTGACCTCAAGGGATCCACCCGCCTTGGCCTCCCAAAATGCTGGGATTATGGGCATAAGTCACTGTGCCTGGCCTCACTTTTGGTTTTGATGGAATGGAATTCCTGGATTTTGAAATTCTGAAGTTCTGGTTATCATGAGTGGCGATGAACAATTATTTAGATAATGGAATGATAAAAATACCAGAAATTTTTAAGGTGCTCTGTGATTCATATTATTTATAATGCGCTGTTTTGAAATCTTCAAGATAGAATCTAATAAAAACTTTCAGACTCAGAAGTGGGAAGTAGGAGTACTGACTTCTTAGTATAAGGTGAAGCAGAAGTATATGACGCCTTATTGCAAGGAGAAAAAGACACAAAAAGGAAGAATATGTGGTCAATACAGAAAAATAGGAATTCTTCATATGTGACTTAATAAACTAAAATAAATGAAGAATTTGAGGCATTTTTCATAGTCTATTGTTGAGTTTGTGATACTGAGTTTGGGAAAGAACAAACAGTTTAGTTGGCTAGATGGGGAACATTGATACGAAAGAATTCAGTAAGTTACCTAGTCCTAATAAAAGAATTCTGTTCCACAGCATGCAAAACGGAGATCAACATTAATTGGATGGAATGGATTGGAAGAAGTCAATCAACACATTTATTCATTTATTTATTCAATAAATATTTGTTGGACATTTATTATGTGCTGCAGAACAGACAGGATTCCCTGCCGTTGTAGAGATTCAATTCTGATGAGAGAGAAGTTTCCCTTTTGTTGTGGGCCCTATGCTGAGTTCTTCATGTTCATTCTCTCATTTAAGTTCTGCAGCAATTTATGGCATTATCATTATTTCCCATTTAAAGATGACCAAACTGAGTCTCAGAAAGTTGCTCAAGATTACACAGCTTGTAAGTAACTAGAAAGGTAATTGGTGTATACTTATTTACAAGTTCATCAAGTTACATGCATTAAATATGTACAGCATCTTGTCAGTCATAGCCTAATAAAGTGGTTTCAAAAAACAAAAATCTCAGTTGGTCTGACCCCATGGATCCATAGCTCCACTACTGTACTGTCTCCTTCCATGGTCACACTCTTTATAAGAATTCCTTACCAGGCCGGGCGCGGTGGCTCAAGCCTGTAATCCCAGCACTTTGGGAGGCCGAGACGGGCGGATCACGAGGTCAGGAGATCGAGACCATCCGGGCTAACACGGTGAAACCCCGTCTCTATTAAAAAAATAGAAAAAAACTAGCCGGGCGAAGTGGCGGCGCCTGTAGTCCCAGCTACTCGGGAGGCTGAGGCAGGAGAATGGCGGGAACCCGGGAGGCGGAGCTTGCAGTGAGCCGAGATCGCGCCACTGCACTCCAGCCTGGGCGACAGAGCAAGACTCCGTCTCAAAAAAAAAAAAAAAAGAATTCCTTACCAAATGTCCACATTTAATAATTTTAGAGTATATGAGTTTGTTCATCATTCAGTTGCATTTTTTCAGAGCAGTTACTTTGGAGTATTAGGCTTGGTAATGTCTTCAAATAAATGATATCTGATGTGGCTGTTCTGATCTGGTCACACAAATGGCTACTTCTCGTCAATAACAGCAGGAAGATTCGTAATGGACACTGTGTTCAGAAAGGTTCTGATAAGCTGCTTCCTCTTTACTAGTGTAGTCTGTGTAATTGCAAAGGACAACAAGCTATTACCAGGCAGTGTCTGCCAAGGTGGACATTGATGGAGGTGCTGTAGACACATATAGATTTTGTGGAGGAATAGGACGTAGGAGATGACATCAAGGAGGAAGAAAAGATAAAAAGGAGGCAAGACAGTTCCATGCACAGACCAGTCAGCTACGGTGAAGCATCCTGCAAGCTGATTATCAGCAGTGGCTGTCACCAGGCTCTGCCCCAGCAGGTGAGACTTGCTACCTGCCAATTTGTTTAGACACCTTGTTTGTTATTAGATTAAGGTTTTGATTACATCTGATCCAAGAGAAGGGGACATAATCATATTTAATGTGGTTTTGGCCAGACCTCAGACTACATAGCTGGAAGATTATGGGTATTCATTGCCTATAGTGAGTTTAGCAGTTTAGCATTGTTTTAAAATATCCTCTGATAGACTCTTCACTATCATAATCTGTTTTCTTTTTTTTTTTTCCAAAGCAGTGTGCAGTTTCAGTGTCATGGTGAAGACTCTGTGGCTTTTTAGCCAAATCGCCTTAATGCCAATCCCTTACCCCTTGTGAAACCTTGGACAAATGACTTAATCTCTTGTCTCAGTTTCCTCCTGTGTAATATGGGGATAGCAGTAGAACCTACTTGATAGCATTTTTGTGAGTAAAGCACTTCGAAGAGTGCTTGGCATATGGTAAATGCTGTAGGCATTAGCTAGACTGCTATTACTGTGATTGTTGTTATTGCTGTAATTATTATTACACATGTGTTATCACACCATACTTAAATCGGTCACCATTATCCTCTTAGCATCAAATGGCAGATGAATAACAGCATTTACTTTTAGATTCCTGGCACTTTGCCTATGAGTGTTGTCAAATTTTTATCAGCCATAAAATAACTTACGAGTTTAATGAAATATCATATGCCATAGTAGCCAGGCATTTAGAACAGAATACTTGGGAGGAAGTGCAGCAGAAGCAGCACTGGTGATGATCTGGGCTTCCATCACAGGGTGGGACCGACCTTGGAGATATGCTGTCTCCTCTGTACTTGATCTTTCAAGTGCCATCCACAGTCTTCCCTCTTGCTCGAAGGCCTGGGTCAGTGCATCTTTAATGGCTCAGTTTGTATGGGGATTTCACTCAGTGGTGAGATGATGTGGACACAGAAACTAGTTGTGATATAAATTGGTAGTTGCAGATACAAAATGCTACTGCATAAGATCTGTCCAGTAGCTTCAACTGTTTTTAGTATGCAGTCAGAGAGACAGAAATGTATTTCAGGGCAGCTGCTACTAATTTCTTTTTTGTTGTTGTTGTTTTGTTTTGACATGATACTTTTTGCCAGATACTGTTCTTTTCTTTAGAGTAATCCTAAATCAGAAAACCATGTCATGGCATCAGGCTTAATTTTAACAGCCCCCAAAAAAAAAAAAATTGCCACCAAGATATAAAACATTTTACAAAATGAATGAAGGAAGAGATTTTGAGCACAGTATTGGTAAAGTAGAGTTCAAGGGATGAGAGGTGTGATACACCACACTGTCCCCATGGAAAAACAGCAATAGAAAATGAACTATATCATTTTTTACTGACTTGTTCTGTTGGTGATTGAAGCATTTCAGTGCACAACCAGGAAAATAATAGGTTACTTTCACAATGGTAGAAGTTTAACAAATGCTCAATCATTCACCCTACATCATCGCTGTCATTGGTGAGAGCTTTACTATATGATATTGATGCCTGGCTTCTTTCTTATTGCTGTATTCTTTTCAGATTCAATCTGTCTGCAATGGGCCACTAAACATTTCAATTTGCTACCTGTAGAGCTAGATTGCAATGCTCAGACTGAAATGAGAAAGAAATGGATTTAGTGAAACTCAAAATAGAGAGAGTTTCATGGATTTTTGTGGAAGGATGCACAAACTGAAACCCACTGATAAAAATACACATGATCACTTTTGAGTGTCTCATAAAAGTACATGGTATTAAGCAATTCATGGATGTTTTTAGGGAAAATAGACTCAGTGAGATGGAGACTGATAAGACCCCCGGCGCTTAGAGGAACTCAGACTCTGTCAGTCTGGGATGTAGTTGTGTATAGTCAATGCCATTATCATAGCCCTTGAATACAGTATTTGTAAAGCCATACTTATTTAGGTGCACTTAAGAGAGGTGAGCGAGCAAAGAACAGGATAAAGTCCAAATTATTTTCTGGCCAACCCCAGCATTTAGTCTTTTCCTAGCAGGAATCATTTAGGAGATTTCCTGGTTGGGGGAGAGAGTTCATTTCTTATGGGTGCATCTTATTATTGTCATTTCCTGACTTTTGCCCATAGTTCTTGACCGACTGTAGTACTCACTATCTTACCATGCCTTCCTGTTTATTTATTCATTTATGCCCATTTTGGATTTATTGTTCTCTTTGACTATCAAGATGCTCTAAAAATTTCACTACCTTGCCTAAATTTGAGCTCCATGAAATAAAGTGGATTTGACAAACATCAAGAACATTCAGAAGTAGTCATTAGAAAATGCAAGTATTAACAATTAGAGCCTTAAAAAAGACTGAAGTACCACAATAAGGTGTTACTTCACACCCACTAGGATGACTGTAACATAAGAATGCAAAATAACAAGGCTTGCCAGGACATTAAAAAAAATGGAGCCCTCTGGCCGGGTGCAGTGGCTCGCACCTGTAATCCCAGCACTTTGGGAGGCCGAGGTGGGCGGATCACCTGATGTCGGGAGTTTGAGAGCAGCCTGACCAACATGGAGAAACTCCATCTCTACACAAAATTAGCCGGGCATGGTGGTGCATGCCTGTAATTCCAGCTACTCAGGAGGCTGAGGCAGGAGAATCACTTGAACCCAGGAGGCGGAGTTTGCAGTGAGCCAAGATCATGCCATTGCATTCCCGCCTGAGCAACAAGAATGAAACTCCGTCTCAAAAAAAAAAAAAAAAGAAAAGGAGCCCTCCTACCCTGCTGGTAGGAATACAAAAGGGTTCCACCATGATGGCAGGTTTAACTGTGCCTCAAAAAGTTAAACATAGAATTAGCATATAACTTCACTATTCACTCCTAGATACATATACCAAAAAAAAAAAAAATTAAACAGGAGACTCAAACAAGTACATATGCACACATTAATAAAGCTCTATTCACAATAACTGAAAGATAGATATAGCCCAAATAGCCATCAGCAAATATATGGATAAACTATGGTATATCCATACAGTGGAGTATTACTCAGTGATAAAAAGGAATGAACTACCAGTACATGCTACAACATGGATACTCCTCCAAAACATTATACCAAGTGAAAGAGGCCAGGCCCCAAAGGCCATGTATTATATGGTTCAATCTATATGAATATCCAGAATAGATAAATTTATAGAAACAGAATGCAGATTGGTGGTTGCCAAGGGTTAGGGAAAGGGGACAATTGGGAGGAAGTGCTTACCAGGTAAGGGCTCTTACTTTGGGGTGATGGAAATGTTTTGGAAATACAGAGAGATGGTGATAGCAAAATATTTATTGTACTAGGTGCCCCTGAACTGTTCATTTTAATATGGCTAATTTTATATTATATGAAATTCACCTTAATAATTTATTCCTGAGGAAAAAACAATAAAACAACTAAGAATTCTTATCTGGAAAGAGAAAGTAAAGGGCTAATAAAGACAAGTCCTCATATGCAGTAGATTTTATAAGAATAACCAACTCATCTCCTCTTCTACAGAGTTGCCTAAGTAAGAAAAGATAATTTAATTTATAGTGGAAGAAATAGGAACTATGTTCATTCCTACCAACTAGATTGTGACCTCCCTCAGAATGGGGATTATTCTTTGACTTACCAATTATTTTTTTCATAAAGGTACATAACATTCATTGATCTCATCATTCTGAAATATTCAGAATGCTTGCTGTGCTGTAGGCATTATGTTAGTCTTGGGGATATAAATGTGAGTAAGATATCATCTAGATTTAAGGTTCTGTTTGAGTAGAAAGACCAAAAAATAAGTAAACAAACACGAGAAAGGTATTTGATATGGTTAGGCTTTGTGTCCCCACCCACATCTCCTCTTCAGTTATAATCCTCATAATCACTATGTGTCGAGGGAGAGACCAGGTGGAGGTAACTGAACCATGGGGGTGGTTTCCCTTATGCTGTTCTTGTGACAGTGAATGAGTTCTCAGAAGATCTGATGGTTTTATAAGGGGCTCTCCCCTTCGCTTGGCACTTCTCCTTCCTGCCTCTTTGTGAAGAAGATGCCTTGCTTCCCCTTCCCCTTCTGCCATGATTGTAAGTTTTCTGAGCCTCCCCCCGCCCCCAAACATGCTGAACTCTGAGTCAATTAAACCTCTTTCCTTTATAAATTACCCAGTTTCGGGCAGTTCTCTACAGCAGTATGAAAATGGACTGATACAGTATCATAGAACATAAGAGCTATAATGGAAGCCAATAGGCAACTGAGACATAGAAATATGGTGGATCCAGGACTTGGTCTATCCTGCTTGGTAGGATACACAGAGCCTTGGATGCGGGCACAACCACCATCAGGCCCACCCTCACACCAACAATAAGTGCCAGTACTAGGTAGAAGCTTTCTAGAGTTGGGAGAGAGGGGTCTTCCCTCTTTTGCAGTTTAAAGGGAAGATAACCTGAGGGCAGGCTGACCATAGACTAGGCAAAAGCCAAGGGAGTGACAGACAGCTGGAGCCACAGTTCACCATCCTGGAACCCTCCCCACCTTCTGACTAACTGTTGCATCCTCTTGCTGCTGAAAGCGTGCTGACGGAGAGGTCACATTGGATGTTTCTTCCATAGTCTGTATTGTATGTTTAGGAATTTTAGGAACCAATTAGTTAGTTAGTAAGTCATCCCCATTTTACCAGAGTAGGAACAAAGCCTCTAGTAGTGTAGTGACTTGCCTAAGACTCAGCCAGGATTCAAGTCCTGATCTTTAGAACTCAAATCTAGCTGTCTTTTCCATTCATATTATAATCATTGTCATAATATAATAAAAGTAATACAGTTGGCCCCCCATATTCCTGGGTTCTGCATCCATTTCAACTGAGTGTAAATCAAAATATCGTTGCATCTGTATTGAGCATGTACAGACTTTTTTTTGCACAACTATTTACTTAGTATTTACATTGTATTAGGTATTATAAGGAACCTAGAGATGATTTCAAGTATGTGGGAGGATGTGCATAGGTTACATGCCAGTATTACATCATTTTATATCAGGTACCTGAGCATCCGTGGGCAGCGGACTGGGGTTGTTCCTGGAACCAGTCCCCATACAGATACCAGGAATGACTGCAGTAGACTACAAAAGAGCAAGCAGATTTGGACTTTAGCCTCTACTCTGCTACTGTGTGACCTTGAGAAAGACATCACATCTCTGGGCTTCGTTTTTATCTGTGGTATGGGATAGGTTATATGTGTTGATCTCCAGCTTTTCTTATGGTTCTGATACCTGATTCCATTAATATTTCTTCTTGTCTTCTGTTTTTTCTTTACTCCTCAAAATTGTCATGATCATCACAAAAGAGCAGCAGTTTTTGTTCCTGTGTTGTATAAATAAAGGAGCCTAGACAGCAAAGAATGGAAACTGTGGGCAACCTTGTACTGAGTGTTCCAGTGTCTCTAATTCCAAACTAGTATATGTTTTTTAAAAATTTCTTTTAGAGACAGAGTCTTGCTATGTTGCCCAGGCTGGCCTCAAACGCTTGGGCTAAAGCAATTCCCCTGCCTTAGCCTCCTAAGTAGCTGGGACTACAGTTCTGCCCAAATCAGTTATTTTTGAGACTTCAGTGTTTTCATTATCCTTTCATTTCTTGTGACTACCACTGAACACGTTAGCTAGAAAAGGTGTAACCTGACTACAGACTACAAAAACAGATCTGGTCTCTAGCTCCTTTCTCTGCCACTCTCAAAGTAGCCATTAGATCTTTCACATTTTCTAATGATTATTATTTTTTTTTTTTTTTTTTTTTTTTTTTGGAAGAGGGAGAAATTGGGAATGCAACCAGTGGGAGAGATGCAAGTTAAAAGTTATAGTAATTCAGTCGTACGGTATAAAAATCTTTATATTTTGAGTGAATATAGGACATTTTCTTTTCTTTCTTTCTTTTTTCTTTTTTTGAGAGACTTATCTCTGCTCTTGTCTGCTGAATTCAAAGCTGACCACTTTCTACCTCTTCTGCATTTTGTGTATTGTTTCAGCAGACATTGTTTGTTTTCTTTTCACTGTTAGAGGCATTCAGAGAGAGAAAGGAAGGGAAGAGAAGGGAGGATGCTAGGGTACCAATGTCCTTTGATTCTTTAATTCTCATGAGTCTGTACTATAGACACATGAGGCTAAGCAGTTTACTTCCCATGTTAACTCTAAGTCTAGAAAGCATATTTTTTCATTGGAAAGTTACTGTCAGATTGCTATATCATCCTGTTCAAATGGGGAGAACCATTTACAGGTGATGCAGAATCATTAAAGCACTTAACTCTGCCAGAGAATATGGAAGGCACATGGTATCTCAATCGAGACATTCTTTTCCTGTTTCTTTAAATTATTAAAGTCAAATTCTTAAAGGCTGTATGCTACAACACTGCTTTCAAAAAGGTTTATTCTGGCATGATACTTAAGTATTCTTTTTCTAGATGCATTTCATTCATTTAGGCATCCGTTCAGCAAATGTTTATTGAATACTTACAATGTGCAGGGCACTGCAGAGTGCTAGGCATGTAGCAATGAAAAGTTGACATGGGACTCTGTCTTTAAGTGGCTTTCACTGTGTGGGAGAAAACAAATTGAAAAATGTAAGGGCTTGTTATAGAGCTGAATACTTGTATATGGGAGCAAGTCTTGGGTGAATGCAACCTATGTATACAGATAAGGATTTCGAAAAATGTAAGAGCAAAAATACTGCTTTAGAAGGATCTGTAAGAGACATTCTGCCTATTCACAGAATAGTGTGTACTTTCTACATCTAATCTTGCCTGTTAGACTTGAAAACATAAAATGGTTTTTAATATAGATTATGGTCTCCTGTCATGACATATAGAAATGAAAATGCCCCCAAAAAAGAGCTTACTTCTAGAATATTTTTGTAATGATAGGATTTACTTGTTTTACATTAGTTAGAAAATATTCTTTGTCCGGGCGCGGTGGCTCATGCCTGTAATCCCAGCACTTTGGGAGGCCGAAGCAGGCAGATCACAAGGTCAGGAGATCAAGACCATCCTGGCCAACATGGTGAAACCCCATCTTTACTAAAATACAAAAAATTAGCTGGGCGTGGTGGTGCGCACCTGTAGTTCCAGCTACTCGGGAGTCTGAGGCAGGGGAATCACTTGAACCTGGGAGGCAGAGATTGCAGTGAGCTGAGATCATGCGCCCCCTGCACTCCAGCCTGGCGACAGAACAAGACTCCATCTCAACCAAAAAAAAAAAAAAAAAAATTCTTTAAAAGTACATTTCTTCAATTGGCCATAATTCATACCAGTTCTGTGTTCCTTGGGCTCAAATATAAGAAGCAAGAAATTTAGTTTTTCTTTCATTGTTACATTTTTTAAAAATTGGTATCCTGAATAGATTCCAATAAAAAAAATTCCAAAGATGAATTGTGAAAACTTCTGAAAGGTTCACTATTTTCTTATCCTTTAAGGTGGCTACTGCTGAAAAATGAAATCAGTGAAATTACTTTTTGTGTGTAATTCAGAGTTAATAACTTATGGGAGAACTTTTGATCATTAAGTGAGCTTTATAATTTTATCAATGATAGGAATAATCTTCTATTAGGTTAGTATTATTCATTTAATAACTTAAGAGTTGATGTATTTTTCATTCAGTTGTAGATATTTTCTCCCTTTTAGTCTGATCCATCAGAGCACTACTAGAATATGACTGTTCTGGCTGTGCACATGCTTGCCTCCCCCAACCCGTGAGGTCCTCCATGATGTGCCCTCCACCCTACCTCACGGTTCTGCATAAATTTTTTGAATATATTGTTTGTATATTCATCTTACTGCCAGCTTGGGAGCTTCTTGCGCCAAGACAGTATCTTTGTGAACCCAGTGCCCAACACAGTACTTGGTGTATTAGATGTGCATATGTAAATAATGAGTAGATGAAGTGTGTGGTCTTGTGAAGGACAGAATATACTTATACACACAAAACCAGCAAATATACATTAAATGCCTATTTTTTACATGTTTATATCTGGTCCTGTTGAAGTTGCTAAATATAGGGCTCTTGTCTTACCCTTGGGGAGCTTACAGTTTCATTGGAACCAAAATTAACATTTGTGAAAACATTGCCTTAACTAAAGATGGTATATATCTCAAAGCCTTGCTTTATTCACAGGCTAAAGGATCACCTCTCTTATCAACAGAGGCTAAAGAACTCCCTTTAATAAGGAGAATCAGGGACTTCTTCACAGAGGGAATGGGACTTTAGCTCAGCCTTAAAAGAGTGAGTGAGACACATGCCGAAAGGCACTGTCGTGGTGGTGGTGGTTTCATTCACTAGATTCCATCTAAGTCTCCATTCATCACGCACCAGAGTTCAACACTGATTGCCCACCTCACCCAGCGTGGGTTAAGGAATAGATTTTACTGCTGAAAGGGACAATTTAGAAGGCTAAGTCAGCAAGAGAAAAGAGGGCGTACTAGGTATAGTAGGTTTGGATTCTGCTGAACCTACTCTGTGGATTTGAGTGGTATTCCGCCTTACCACAGGGCAAGAATGAGGAAGCGTTCTTATTGGTGGAGAATACAGAGGCTACTTAGGACCCAGCAGTTCAATTTAGGGCCCCAGCTGCCTACAGAAGTTGTCTGAGAATGTCAGCTGCTTGCCTAGTACTTAGATGCCTTTAGACCAATGTGAATTGGCAGTTTTCTCTTTTCAGGGAAGCCACCAGTGCTGATGATAACCGATTTGGGAGGAAGGTGTTCACCTACCCAAGCCAGCCCATTGTCCAGGCATGAAGTGAGGATTAAATAAAATAGCCATGTAACACATGGTGAATGTTTAGTAAACATTAGCTGAAAAGGAAGGATCCTCTGAGAAAGTGAGTGGTGAGAACATTTTTATGGGCATAGGCATGCTCAGGGATAGTGGGTGGACCCACTTTCCCAGTCTCATTAGGGAAAGGGCTCATTCTAGGGAGAATAGACTGGATTTGTGGAGGGCCCTTAATGTAAGACCAAAGAGTCATCTTCCAGTCCATTTGGAGCCATTCATGATTTTCATGTCGAACCATGTGAAACGGTTTGGCTGTGTCCCCGCCCAAATCTCATCTTGAATTGTAACTCCCACAATTCCTATGTTTTGTGGGAGTGGCCCAGTAGGAGGTAATTGAATCATGGGGGCGGGTCTTTCTTGTGCTGTTCTCTCAATAGCTAATAAGTGTAACAAGATCTGATGGTTTTAAAAAGAGCAGTTTCCCTGCACAAACTCTCTCTCTTTGCCTTCCGCCATCCACGTAAGATGTGACTTGCTCGTCCTTGCCTTCCACCATGATTGTGAGGCCTCTCCAGCCATGTGAAACTGTAAGTCAATTAAACCTCTTTTGTAAATTGCCCAGTCTTGGTTATGTCTTTATCAGCAGCATGAAAATGAACTAATACACCATGACACATAGAAGAATTTTTAGGAAAAGTAATGTGGTGGTAGGCATTCCACATAGATTAAAAAGTAAACAAGAGCGGGAAGACCTTTCAGGCTAGAAGTAATTTATTTTCCAGGAAGTCATGGATTTGACTTTTTTAAATTTCAACTTCCATCTCGTCTTCCATCAGCCTGCATTACTTTAGTTATGCCCTTATTTGCTGTATGCCTCAGACCTTTGTCTGTCTGCTGCTTTTCTTCATTGTGTGCATGGTTGGAGGCTTAGCATTGCAAAAAAAGAGTTAAGAAGTAATCAAAATTATTTTTAATAAGGCATAGTGACAAAAACAACATAAATGGCATTTCTCTGAAGTGAGTTTTGGTGATTTCTCATTAAATTGAATTGGCAGAAACTCAGAAACAATACTTTCTCATTGCAAGAAATAGTAATTGTTTTTAATGTAGCGAGCCAGAGTTCTATAAAAGTTTGCAGTGTCTTGTTCAGCATTGTGTCTTCTAACCCTGTCTAGCATAATGCTTGTAAGAAACTAACTTCTTCTCAGGAAAGGATGGATGGATGGATGGGTGGATGGATGGATGGATGGATGAATTGAAGGTATGCAAAGGAGTTCAGAATCATTGGACCTTATCCCACTGATTGTGATTAATTGTATATGATTGTCTAATATGTCTTCACCATCACCACATTTGGCTGTGGACCTCTTGGGGCAAGGTCTGTGTCTCTGTTTTTCTTACTGTATTACCAGTTCCTAGCTTGTTAACTAGAATATTCTTTCATTAAGTGAGTAAGTGAATTTGCCCCCGAAATAATGCTAAGCATGGAGTTCTGGGAGAGTATATCACCAATAAAGGATTATGTTCTGGCCTTGGGCCTTAAGCCATTCACTTAAGATCTCTGAGCCTTGGTTTCCTTATCTAAAAAAATATGTATAGTACCTATTTTGCCAAATACATAATAGGTTAAAATATAATAATACCTTAGAGTAATAATAGTTAAATCTGCTATATATGCAACTAATCAAGGGACTTATTTAATGAGTGTTGCGCATAAACCTTCATAATAGGAGGCTGCAAGGCATAACCACCGGTAAGGAAATAACCTGTTTACCCGAGGGAACCATAATGCACAGAACAGTTGACCATAGGATCTTATTTTGGGGGTATTTTATTTTTTATTCATGTTAAAGAAAATAAAATAGCCCCTTTTGGAATATATCAAGTTATACAACTAGAAATTTCTGATAGTGTGGTGGATTTTGCATGCCTGCCTCAGTTGTTTTCTGTTAAAATACCAAAGAAAAATAAATTTCAAGAGAGTCAGGACAACATTTTGCTTAACTTGTTGATGGTACTTAATGGCAACCTGCTATTGTATTTAGCAAACAATAATATTTCCATGGTAGATAAACAGAACATAGACTATTTGGAGATGTGGAAAATGAACATTCCAGCAAGAGGATAGATAACTTCAAACTGACCTGACTGCTATCCTAAGCATGCCACCACAAAAACAATGAATAGTTATTTAGGACTTAAATTTATCTGATAATTTTGAGAAGAAAATCTTTTGAGCTAGAATATAACTTTATAGCTTAAATAGGAGCCTTCAATTTTCCTACAGTAAATATGTAGCTTAGTGGTATTTGATGTTGAAATGGTAGTTTTGCTCTATCCCTTTTGCTTCTGGCAGACTTGCTCTTGAATTTACTATCTGTATCCAATTAAGGGAAAATAAAGAACTTGAAATTCAGAGAACTCTTTCTTCCTATCACTAAATTAATGGGCTGGCCTTGGTTTTGGGTGAAGATGAGAAAATATGGAGCTTCATTTTGATTTTTTTCATTAAGATTATGAAAAAAATCTGTATTTTGCACATTTATCAGCAATGGCATTACCTTGCAATTTACTATTTCCCATACTCATAGGAACTTATTATAAAGAAAAATACCTCAAAACATTATCAGACATACCTTTTGAGTGTTACCTGTTTGAGGTTCACATAGTATCCCTTAGGGAAAGAGCTACGAATCAAAACTGGTAATTGGAGCCATTAATAAGAGAGAGACTCTCTTATAATTTGAAGCCAGGGTGGTGTGTCAGAAAAACGATATGTTTGGAAGCCAAGGAGTCTCATTCCTATTCCTAATGTTGTCAGAGGCCAGATTTTATCACATTAGACATAGGCCAGTTTTAAGATTTAGAAAAAGAAAAATCCAGATAAAATATGATGCTTGGTGTATGATGCAGTAAGTTTTTGAATCTTTGTGGTCAACCAAAAGCACCAGATCTTTTTCATGACTTCCTAATAAATCAGGTATCTCTTTTCATGTAACCATGGGGCAGGTTTACACGGTAAGAAGGAATTTGTTGGAGACAGTGCTCCATGGATTGCTTGTGTACATGTCTCATGAACAGAGGCACAGTGATACCCTTTTGGTTGTGAACTGAAGGATGGTTGGTTAGTGAACAGCCTTGTAAGAAAGAGACAATGCCTCCCACTAAATGATGATACTCTGGCTACTATTTTTGTGGGGAGTAATAAAATATCCTTGTCCTTGACCCAGGAAGTTTTTTTTGTTTGTTTGTTCGTTTTTAACTTCTACCAGCATTCGTGAAATGATGGCAGGCCAACTTGTTAGCTTGCAAGTAGAGTAAAACCTGAGATTCTTCACAGTTTCTGGCAGAATTGAGTTTGAACATACTGAATTTAAAGTAAGGGACAGAGTTGAGGTTATATATCTGATGCAATGTGCAGCTGCATATAAATTCTGGCACGCAAACAGGAGGTCAGAACTAAAGACATAAAAATGTGGCTTTATGATTTCTTGCTAAATAGGCTTTGCCCCTTATCCCATTTGGGACTTGGATGCCTGAAAACTATTCTTTCATTGCAATGAAATGTTGGAAGTCTACTGATAATGCACTTTGATTTTGAGAGTGTTAAGACATAAAACCAGAGAAAACGGGTATCTCTGGCCACACGTATTCAGCTGCTTTACCTGAGTTCATTACATTCTTGTTGCCTTTGCATTTATCTAGAGTACAGTCTCTTTAAATTGACAAAATAGTTAATTTCTTTCTCCTTTAGAAATCAAGATTCTACGGAATGAGGAGTGCTTAAGGAAGCAATATTTTTTTTTTTCTTTCCACAGGGAAAGGGAAACCGGCTATTGTTAAACCCTGTCTTTGGCAATTACATGTCTCTATCAGTAGCCAATTTGGAAATATTGAAACTCTGTCTTTGGTGTAATACAACTCATGTAGTAAGCAGAGGTGATAACTGTTAGGTACTTCACCTTGAATTTTAGGCATTTTAAAGGTCATTGGGGAAGGGAAAATAATCCATTAATTTTTACTAGAGTGTTCATTTAAGTGTCTTCTGCTGTGAAAATCAATGTAAAATTTCACTGCCATTCAAAATGCAAAGTGGTGTATAATATCACTACTCCAAACTGCCCTAAATTGTTGCATTTTTAAACAAGCAGGTTTTGAGTTATGCCCTTGCCTCATAAATTCAGCTTCACAGATTGGATTGTTGCCATATGGATGTAGTAACAGGAAAAATAAATTTGTGTCAGTCTGAATTCTACTTGTGCATTTATTAAACTACTCTTAACCTTTTCTTAGGTCAGTGATCATCATACAGATTTGCTTTTATATGCCTCAGAGAAGAAAAATTCTTCTATGAGTATTATTTATGAGTTAAGTGTTACTTATCCATTTACATTAGTAATCTTAAATTATTTACCTGCTTTGGAATTCATATGTTACACATTTGCCAAATGAAAGCTGCCAGATGAGTGAATATATTTATGCTACTTGTCTGTTGCTCATTAAAGTAGCTGGCTTGGTTCACAGCAAAAATAAAAAGTGTTATAAGGGGCAGAAAAGAGGGAAGAAGAGGTCAGGCAGTTTATAACAAAGTCTGCTGTGCTGCAGCTGGCACTGACTGGCGCCTTTGGGCAGTTTCTGCTAAACCTTGAACAATTGCTTTTACTCTTCCACCTCCCATGTTGTTTCATTCATTCAGTCTTCGATGGGTTTGGTTAGAGTGGAGAAATAGAACGCTATTTAAAACAAGAGAAATGGTCTATCCATCTCTGGCAGAGAATGCAGGTAAGACATTACCTTTTGTACTTGATGGGAGAACACGTATTTTTTTCTTTTTCTTTCTTGTTTGTTTGTTTGGGACAGAGTCTCACTCTGTTGCCCAGGCTGGAGTGCAGTGGTGTGATCTTGGCTCGCTACAACCTCTGCCTTCTGGGTTCAGCGATTCTTGTGCCTAAGCCTCCCGAGTAGCTGGGATTACAGGCATGTGACATCATGCTCAGCTAATTTTTTGTATTTTTAGTAGAAACAGGTTTCACTATGTTGGTCAGGCTGTACTTAGACCCCTGGCCTCAGGTAATGTGCACGCCTCAGCCTCCCAAAGTGCTGGGACTATAGGCGTGAGTCACCGTGCCCAACTTACTTATTTTTTTCATTTTAATGAGACAGGGCCTCACTGTGTTGCCTAGTCTGGTCTTGAACTCCTGGGCTCCAACAGTCCTACCACCTCAGACTCCTGAGTAGTTGGAATTATAGATGTGCCACCATGCCCAGCTGAGAATATTATCTCGATCTACTAAATAAATAGAATTTATTTCCATAGTGACTTATTTAAAATTAAAAGTGAAGCCCTGAGTTATATAAACAACAACAAAAAATGTACATGCATTTGCTAGGCAGACCAGTTTAACTTATGTGAGAGTCAGAAATCTTACATAATTATTAACAGTTTAATGATGATAGATTATTGATTATAATTAAACCTAGGCTGTCAGACTAATCAATGGTAAGTTAAGTCTGAGGTCTTGAGTTGCTAAGTCAGATGTGGTTTTCCTAGGCTGATATTTCAAAAGTCTTACAGTCTTCTTTTGGTGAGAATCCTTCACTTTTCCAGTTACTCCAAAGGAGACCTCAGTGAGACCAAAGTTTGATGGAGGTTAAGATAAGATTTAAACCATATCTGGAAGCTAGGTCAGTGCAGCAAAAGCACATTCTGAAGCATTGCCTCATACACCTTAATACTTCTGGAGACTCATTTGCTGGGTGTTTTCATTCATAAGTTCATTTACTCAGCACTCATTCAACAAATATTTTTTATTTTTTTCAACAAATATTTACTGAGCATCTACTGTGTACATGATATTGTTCTAGGCTCTGGAGTTGTATTAGTGACAAAACAGAAAAAAATTCTGTTCTTTTGGAACTTGTAGGGAAATACAGATGTTAATAACATCATATCTATTATTTTATTAATGAATCGTAAGATACAGATAATAGATCATTTGGTGACAAGCACCATGAAGGTAAAGTGGACTGAAGGGCTAATTCAGAAAGGGATCTCTAAAAGTGATATTTGAGCAGAGGCCAAAAGAAGTATGGGAATGGTTCATGCAGATATTTGGAGACAGATGTCCTAGCAAGAGGGAACAGCAAGTACAAAATACCTGAAAGAAGCTTGTGCTTGGCATTTTGAGGAACTGTGAGGGGACTGGTAGGATTAGAACATGATGAGTGAGAGATGAAGGGAGATGAAGTCGGAGAAGTGTTGTGGAACTGGGGATGGAGGGTGATCACATCATAGGCCATAGCAAAGATGTTTACATTGAATTAAAGAGCTATTGGAGGATTTAGAGAAGTAGAGGAAAATGATGTGACTTTGGTTTTAAAGTGGTCCTGAACAATAGCACTTTCTGTGATGATGGAAATATTCTAAAATCTGCAGTGCCCTCTAACCCTTTGTCGTTATTGAACACTTGAAGTGATGCTGGTGCACCTGAGGAACTGAATTTTTTAATTTAATAGAATTTTAATTTAAGCAGCAACATATGGCTAGCATATTGGTCAGAAAAATTTTATACATTTTCACAGGTTGCTTTATGGAGAATAGTATGTGGAAGCAAAGAGACAAAAGCAGGGAGAAGCCTTAGGAATGCAGATCAAGGCTTAGCAAAAAAAAAAAAAAAAAAAATTTATTAAAGGCTAGCTGGTAGCTATATTAGGGTTTGTGTTTCTTTTTTTCTTTCTTTCCTTTTTTTTTTGAGACGGAGTTTCGCTCTTATCACCCAGGCTGGAGTGTAATGGCACGATCTCAGCTCACTGCAATCTCCGCCTCCTGGATTCAAGTTATTCTCCTGCCTCAGCCTCCCGAGTAGCTGGGACTACAAGCCCCCACCACCACATCCAGCTAATTTTTGTATTTTTAGTAGAGACATAGTTTCACCATGTTTGCCAGACTGGTATTGAACTCCTGACCTCAGGCTATCCACCTGCCTCGGCCATCCAAAGTGCTGGGATTGTAGGTGTGAACCACCACATCTGGCCAGGGTTGACATTTCATATGGACTCTGACAACTACTGAAGTATGCTATTGACAATATGTAAATAAACTAGCGTGGTTGTGTTTCAATGAAAGCTTATTCATTCATCAGTCAGATTTGGCCCATAGGTGGTTGTTTACCAACTCCTGGTGTCGGAATGAGAGGTGGCGACGACCAGGCTTATTTCAAAGGCAGAGTTGGTAGGATTTATTGGTGGATTGCATGTGCGATGTAAAAGACAGAGGAAATTCAAACAAATAACTTAAAAGTGTTTGGCCTCCGCATTTGACAAAATGGAGTTGCTATTTACTGTAATGGGAAATACTTGGATAGAAGCAGATTTGAGAGAAACTATTAAATTTGGCTTGAAGTTTAAGATGTCTGTCAGTTATCCAAGAGGAGTTTGGAGGTGAGGACTGAGATCTGGACTGCAGCTATATATACTTGATAGTTATAAAAAATGGTATTAAAACCATGGGTAGGAATAAGATCTCCTAGAGTGAGAATTTGACAAAGTTGGGAAAAAGGTCTGAGGACTAATCCTTGGCATACTTCAGTATGTGGTAAAACACATAAGGAAAACTGAGAAAAGAAGACTGCAGAAGGGTGAAAGAAACCAGAAAGTGATGTTTTAGCAGCCAAGTGCAAGTGTGTCAAGGAAGACTTCATCAGTACTTATCAAATGCTGCCTGGTACATAATAGGCACACGTATGTGTGCTGTGTCAATGAATGACTGGACACGCACTATTCTATAGTGACTTCTGTTGAGTTCTAATATACAACACCCCCTTACCCCATTCAGAGGCCTTTAATAGCTCCCCATTACCAACTCCTTGACCAGTAATTTGTATTTTAATATATGACTGAGTTGAACTGCAGCACCTCTTCATAGGCCTCCAATAGGCTCTGCAATTTTGCATTTATTTACTCGTTCTATGCAAATTCCTTCATGTATGAAATGCCATTCTGTCCTTCTTTACCTGTTGAAATCTTATCCCTCTACTAGGGGCCATTTCAAATGCTCTCTCCTTCATGAGTACTTCCCCTTCCCTCCACTTCTTTTCTAACCTGTCCTTAAACCCTTGTCATGGCTCTACTGACGTGCATCCCACTTGCCATTTGGTTCCAGTTGTTCATTTTGTTTTGCACATGGTATTTTGGGATCCCTGTGAGCAGGTGCATGACACCATAGTGGAATGATTATGAGCATGGAGAATGGTATAAAGAGACCTGTTTTCAAATACTAGTTCTTTCATTTACAAGCCCGTGACTTTCCTAAGTAACCTAAACTCCTGAAGGCTCCATTTCTTCACTTGTAAATGAAGACAAATAAGGTGTCATGGAATTAGTTGAGATAGTTACATTAAGTTTATTCAAATATTGCACTTATTGCCTGTCAGATTCAAGCTAAGTGTTTTCAATTTAAATAATTTATTTTTAATAGATTGTCAATCTATTTTTGTTATTGATCTAAGCACTGTACACTGATTAGATACTTTAAGTAAGTGGATGGCAGGCTAGTGTTAACAGATAGCTATTCCCAGTATAAGAATATTCCATGCCTATCCAAAAATATCAGAAAGAAATAAGACCAGCCACTTATGAGAGAAAGTGCCAATGCAATGGCTAATTTTTATCAGAAAGAAGAAACTTTACAGCACATTTTGAGTAACTTAGTGCATTGACTTAGTGGGCCACCTGCTGTGACACCACCTTGTAATGGGTTCTACAATTAAGGCATTGCTGGGTCTTGCCTTTGCGCAGCCAAAACCAGATGATGATGCTGTTGTCCTCTTCACAGACACAGCCCCCTATATGCTTGTTGGTGATGGACAGGACTAAATTAGGCTCCTCCTTGATTCCTGCCTTGGAGGCTGCCTTTGGGGTCAGTATATTGTAGGGTCCAGTCCCTTCAGGGCAGCCATCATGACCTCTCTCTCCAACCCAGTCACCTGCTTGCCATCATTAGGGCACCACCTCCAGATGCCATGGAGCGCACTGCGGTCGCCCCATTGGGACTGCGGGCCTGCACAGTCAATGCTCCAGCTCCGGAAAGTAACCTCGAAGCCATCACACCCACAACAAGCAGCAGCACCTGGGGGTAGATAATTTAATAAACAAGTGTGTGCAAGGAAAAGTTATAACAAGATTACTCCCATTTTTATTCATGTTTTATATTTTTTATAGTGTTTACCACTTTCCCTTGTGAACACATGCTTATTCTTAAATTATTTACATTGAAAGGATTAAGCATTAACTTTTATGTTTTAAGTTAATTACAGTTGAATTTCTTTCTTTTTTATTTTTCATTCTACACTCCTTGTTAAAATTCTTTTAAATCATTGCCGACTTGGCAGTTTATTGCCTTGATAACAACAAATGAGTGTCTGATTCTTCCTTTACCCCAAATTGCCACTTTTCATGTTGATCAACAGCATCACTGAGTGAAAACGAGCAACAGCCGAAGTCAATATTTATAACTTTATCATTAGACCTTAAAATCTTATGTTAAAAATTTATGGTAGTGCATCAGGTAGAGAGAGAGAAAGTTCCATGGGAAGCTAAACCTCTGCTTAATAGCTTTGTGAAACTTGGCTAGTAAGAAACATAGTTGCTGTTTCATGAAAGTAACTATTTGCTAGGGAGCCCTCTTGAAAGGATTATTTCTGTGACAGTATGTACTGGGGAAATTTTTATTGAGACTTTCTATTGATGTTGTCACATAATGTTTACTGTAGACAGCTTTTTATTTCAGAACTGTAGATAACATTGAGAGTTATAGACTGTCTCAAGCTTTTCTGACCCTATCGAATGAATCAAAGAGTGTCTTTCGTGTCTTTCCTTGTTAGATTTAAGTTGGATTTTCTGTCCTTCCCTTGGAAAATGGTTGCATTTGCCGGTAATTTGTCTTGATATTTAGTGCAAACTTCCCTTACTTCATTGCCACCTAGCTATTTGTAATTTACGGTATGTGCCACTATAACATGATGTAAAATTCATCTATTCTTCAAACTTCTTTTGGGCTGTTACCCCATTTCATTATTAGCTGGCCAATAGCATTAACAAGAAGGACTTCTATGTACAAGTCATTATACTAAGACCTTGAAGGTTTTCTAGCCCAGCCACTCTCTAACACATGATCTTTTCTCTAGCATCCCTTCATTTTGAATTTTGTCCACCCTAACATTTAGGCTGTTAGTAATACAGAACTCCCCACCTTTTGAGGAAACCCATTTCATCTCTCAATGAAATTACCTGTTGGAAAGCCTTCCTTTAATGCAAAACACAGTCTCCTCCCAGCCTCACCTGTCCTTGAAAGGATTATTTGTTTGACAGTGTATACTGGGGAACTTTCCATTGCACTTCTAGCCTTTGGGTTTCTATGGAAATAGTCTAATCTCTCTTCCACAAAACAGTTCTTCATATATTTGAATAACAGATTCATAGTTCTATTCTGTAGACTCTGTTGGTTCTCCGATAATGTTGGTTATTGATGAATTTTCTTCCTTTATATTTCCTTAGAATTAGTTTCAAGAAAAGCTAAGAAGAACAGGTACAAAAACTTAGTTGCAAACTAAAAACTTGAGGCAAGTTGTGAGAAGAAACGTGGGAATGATTGACAGCTGGCTTGGTTACCTTCTATTGAGTAAATATATAATTATGCCATTTTAAAAAACTGTTTTTTTTTTTGTTTTTTTTTTTGAGAAGACAGTAATTGCTCTAGTCTATTGTATAATTGTTAAAGCATTGCTATTTGCTTATTTGCCTTTAATCAATGGGTTTGGACTCACATTGACCTAATATACAAATCTTGCAAACTGCTCTTTAAGGGGATTGGGGAAGAGAGAAATACATAAAAGATACTGCTAGGTAAATATATGTTTAACCAGGAAGAGTCAGCACTGTCAGATTAGTTCACTGCATATTAGGGAGCAATAAAAAGGCCTCATTGTGCCTCCTATGATTGAAATGATGTTATCTGGCATGACTGGAAGGGAGTGCTTACTTACAGAATAACTTCTTTTCAAAGATGGTAAGACTTCTCAAGCTTTCTTGTTATTTTATTTTTAATTATAGATTTTTCTTTTAGAGTATTTTTCAAACTTCATTATTTTGATGGTAACTTTTTAAAAAGAATTGAAATAGTCATTATCAGCTTTTATATTTCTCCTTTTCTAAATGCTTCCATGTATTCAAAAGATAGATTCTCTCCTCACTACAGAAGACTAAGAAAACTTCCTTTTCTAGGTCTAAAATAGCCTAGTCTCTTGGTCAAAGGTATATGATAAATTAAATCTTTATCTGAAAACCTCCCAGAGGAAGATAAAGTAATTGACCTTTAGAAATTAAATGTTATAGCATCCGGATAAATAATCATTGGCTATTGTGATTACTTTTCTTGGATTTAGGTGAAGGAAATAAAAGATGTGGGCTTTTGACCAAATAAGAGCGTGGCTTTAATTTCCTGTTATTCCAACATTGCTACTCTTTCTAATAACCACAAATCAAGGATAACAAACAAACAAAACCACCCACTAGATCCCAAAGGCAGCTAAAACAGCTTCTTAGTGACCTTCTTTCTGACCTACATTGTATAAATGAGATGATTGGAAACAGGATAATAATTGATTGTGACAATATGACAATCTTGTTAAATAGACTTGAAATTACATTCTCTACCTGGACAGGGACCTTATAGGGGAGATCTTAGAGGTAACAAGATCCTCATGTATGGAGCGTTAGGATTCATTGTTTATGATGGCACTTTACTGAAATGTTCTAAATTCTCATTATTCCTTTCAAACAGATTATAGATTAGTAAGATGGTATTAATGGTCCTGCCCTATCTGCTGAGCACAGTTGTTAAAAAAAAAACTAGCTTTCTGATATAATGAAAGTCAACTTGGTGAGCTACCAGTTGTTTCAGATTTGGCAGATTGTGCATTCGCTTTGGGATGCCTGTTTGAATATGTTTATGAAGTCATTAGTCTTCCATCTCTCCTCTCTTCCTGCCTTCCTTCCTCTATCACTTGCTGAATTCTGGACATACAGCAAAGCGTAAGACAAGTCTCTGTCCTCATGGAGCTTACAATCCAAAGCATATTGAAAGAAGAGTTCAAAAATACCAATACTGAATGTCAAACTATTTGAAACTATGTGCTTTATTGGTTTTATTTTTCAGTTTTGTATGAATTAACTCACAACAACAGATAAACACAAGTATGGTGCGCTTTGGTCATTTTTTGGTGAATGCTGTGGAAGACAGGCCTTTAGTACAGTTAAATATTCTACTTTCCCCTATCAGATCTCATTTGATTTCACAAGACTCACTTGATAATCATTACAAAGTGAATCCAGCTCTTCAAATGGAAGATAGGACTTAGGTATTTTTGACTTTAGATTTTACTTAAAAATATAGATTATGTTTAAATTAAAAAGCAGCATATTTAACAGATTTTCAAAAATATTAGATTTCACCCTAATTTATGTTTTGGACAATATTTCGATGAAAATTTGATGTGTTTTTAAATGTTTTATTCCCTTTGGTCATTGCAATAAAATAATAAAACATAACATCAGATTTACTGTTTTAACCATTTAAGTGTATGATTCAGTGACATTAAATACATTCACATTGTTAAACAACCATGAACACCATCTATCTCTAGGAGCTCTTCATCTCCCCAAACTGAAATGCTACCCATTAACTAATAATGTCTCATTTCCCTTTTATTGCTTGCTTTCTTCTATGTGAGACATGTATAAATGAATATCCCATATCTTTGGCTTTTTAAAAAAAGTAATAGGTGCTAACCGAAGACTCTCCATTTGTTACTGGGATATGATTAAAAAAAAAAAAATTAACCTATAGAACTACTAGACTTCTAGAACTACTACTATGCTATTGCAAAACAACAGAGAAACAGTAAAGAGATAAATAAAATAGTAACATGTCTGGCCAAGTAAAACACTCACTAGTATAATGGAGTAGCATGGAATTTGGCATGAGACCTCAGTTTGAATCCTGACTCTACCATTTAGCCTAAATGGTTGCTTCTAGGCAAGTTGCTAACCTGTCGTAGTTGCCTCAGCTGTAGAATGGGCATAATAAAAGCTTGCTTTTTCAGCCTCACATGGATGTTGTGAGGAACCAAAAATTTAATTATATCAAAGTATTCTGAAAATCGTAACTCACATTTCAAAAAGAAATTTAAACAAATCAAATGATGGGAATGTAAATTAGTTCAAGCATTATGGAAGACAGTGTGACGACTCCTCAAAGACCTAGAACCAGAAATACCATTTGACCCAGCAATTCCATTATGAGGTATGTACCCAAAGGAATGTAAATCATTCTGTTATAAAGGTGCATGCATGTGTACGTTCATTGCAGCACTGTTCACAATAGCAAAGACACAGAATCAACCGTAATGCCCATCAATGATAGACTGGACAAAGAAAATGTGGTACATATACGCCATGGAATACTGTGCAGTCATAAAAAGGAACAAGATCATGTCGTTTGCGGGGACGTGGATGGAGCTGAAAGCCATTGTCCTCAGCAAACTAACACAAGAACAGAAAACCAAACACTATGTTTTCACTTACAAGTGGGAGTTAGACAATGAGAACACATGGACCCAGGAACAACACACACTGGGGCCCGTCAGGGGTGTGGAGGGAGGGAGAGCATCAGGATAAATAGCTAAGCATGCGGGGCTTACTACCTAGGTGATGGGTGTATAGGTGCAGCAAACCACCATGGCACACATTTACCTATGTAACAAACCTGCACATCCTGCACATGAATCCCAGAACTTAAATCTTTTTTTAAAAAAAGACTGAATTTTAAACAGATTATTGAACTAGTGGTTCACACCCATCAGCTTGTTCAACTTCAGCAACTGTCTGGTCTCTAGTAGCTTTTCCAGAACCACTACCTTCACCATGAAGCTTCATGCCTTTTCCCAATTCAGTCTTGGGCTTAGCATTTTTACTTTTCTAACAAAGACATCATGGAAAGGATAAATAGATTGGCAACCCATTTTGATATACTTTCCAATGCTGTCCGAAGTCAATTTACTGGCCACTTCTTTCAGGTCATTTGTCTTATACTTTTTGGGTCAGGGTTTTATCATCATTTCCTGGATTTGGCGGACCTGTTGGTGCTGAGCGTAAGAAGTCATTCATATCTGATTGTTTACTTTTTAGTAAAACCCACACAGAACAGATGAAGCAAATAAACATCAGTAGTCTTGACATCAACATGAACTTCAATTATGGTCTGCCATTTTTTGGCCATGAAACATATTTTGTCACTGGTAAGATCCATGCCATGAAAGTTAGGCAGTTTTTACCTTGTTCGTCTTCAGTAATCAGCTTGAATTTTCTAAATGCAACTTGACTGCAGATCAGCAAGGCTCACTTCAAACGCACAAACTCTTGAGGCCATCTCATGCAATTTTGGTTCCTTGAGTCCTGGTGACTAGTGTCTTTATGATATTTCTTACATTGAACATAGCAGATGCTTTCACATCACGCTAGTCACTCTTAGAAAATGGATCAACCAGCTGGGCGCAGTGGCTCACACCTGTAATCCCAGCACTTTGGGAAGCCGAGGCAGGCAGATCACGAGGTCAGGAGATTGAGACCATCCTGGCCAACATGGTGAAACCCCATCTCTACTAAAAATACAAAATTAGCCAGGCATGATGGCGCATGCCTGTAATCCCAGCTAGTCGGGAGGCTGAGGCAGGAGAAACTCTTGAACCCGGGAGGCGGAGGCTGCAGTGAGCCAGGATCACACTACTGCACTCCAGCCTGGGCGACAGAGAGAGACTCTGTCTCAAAAAAAGAACAAAGGAAAGAAAAAAGAAAAAAAGGAAAATGAATCAACCACTTTCTTGGCTTCCTTTTGGCCACCTTTTGTAAGGCACTTGTTCTTGGCAACTGCTGTCCTGCTACTGAGAGAGCCAAAAGGGCAGAAAGTGCCTCAAATGTTAATGTACATGGCATTTGGCATATACAGATATATGGCATAAATGTTTTCCTCTTATTGTCTTTCCTTGCCAATTCTTGACTATTAGTTTTGTCATTACACTTGACACATCTAGGTGTCACTCTTTAATTTTCATTCTCCCTGAACTTTAATTTTTACAAGTCTATGGTAACTTTCTCTTCAGTGTTTGTAACCTACCACATTTCTGTAGAAATCTTAGCACCCGGTGATGTATTGAGATTCTTCACTCTTCACTTCTAATTCCTCATGATACTATGCAGGTGACAAAAAGGTGGCTCATGGCAGAGAAATATGATATTTAAATAAAATCCTTAGAATCAAAAAAGTGCCTAAGTTAACAACTTTTTTAAAGGGCTATTTTACCAACTCCATAATTGACATCCTGTCACTGCAGACTTTATTTCATTCCTGCTCACCTCAATATATGGATTTTTATACAAGCCATTTACCAACCACTGGACAATAGCACCTGTGGCAGATCAAATTTGTACAGGTAAGTTGTTTGTTATCCACCGGAGAGCTTCATTGCGTCCTTGGGACAGCTTCCGTTAGCAGCCCAGAGTGAGAGTTGGTGACACTCACAAGCTCAAATTATTGATGAGAACATCCCAAGTACTAGGAAGAATTTAAAATTAAACCTTTTAAGCCTGTGCAGTCATTATCACGTTAAGCAGGGGGATGGTGATGGGTCATAAATTGGTTTTCCATTTTACTTAAACAGGACCTGGCAGAATGTAAATGGAATCTTTGAAGTTCACTTATCTCATGACAATTCTTCACTCCTTTTTTTTTTCAAGATGGTTATGAGGTTGAAACTTTAGATCTCTAATTGTTTCTGTTAGATTCCATTTACTGGAAAAATTATATTTCAAAGATTTTTCCTCTAGTTTCTGTATGCCTTCCAGAAACCCAGGGATTTCTTGACATTCTAGTTTTCCTGTACAGGTTGAATCTCCCTAATTTTGAAGTAGAAAATTCAAAATCTGAAATGCTCCAAGTTTGACAATTTTTGAGCACCAACATGACATTCAAAGGAAATGCTCATTGGAGTATTTTGGATTTTGGATTTCTGGATTAGATATGCTAAACTGATAAGAATATGTGATGCAAATATTTTAAAACCTGAAAAAGTTCAAAATCCAAAACACTTCTGGTCCCAAGCATTTTGGATAAGAGATACTCAACCTGTATTAGTTTCATGCAACTTTTTGAAATATTAGAGATTTAACAAGTCATGACCCTCACTTCATTGTCTGTATATCATAAATGTTAAAGGCCAGGTGTGGTGGCCCACGCCTATAATCACAGCACTTTGGGAGACCAAGGCAGGTGGATCACAAGGTCAGGAGTTCGAGACCAGCCTGTCCTACATGGTGAAAACCCGTCTCTACTAAAAAAAAAAAAAAATTAGCCGGGCATGGTGTGTGTGCCTATAATCCCAGCTACTCAGGAGGCTGAGGCAGGAGAATTGCTTGAACCTTCAAGGTGGAGGTTGCAGTGAGCCAAGCCACTGCACTCCAGCCTGGGCAACAGAGCAAGACCCTGTCTCAAAAAATAAAATAAAATAAAATAAGTTAAAGTACAGTTTGGTGTTTGTCAACTATTTTAAAGCCATTCCTTACTCACAACTTTGATCAGATCTTTAACTTTCTTTAGAGTTAATGTACATGTTGAAACATCAGTTTAAGCAGCCCTTTCTCTTTTTTATAAAGCAGCTGGGATCCAACTTTTAATCTTAGCATGTTGTTTATAAACCTCTACTAGATGACTTACAAGTTTATCTGAGTCATCTCCATGCACACCACTCATCTTCCTGATCTTTTCTTATAAGGAAATCTGATTAGTTCCATTAGAAGATTATATACCTGCCTCAGTTAAATGGGATCTTACATTCTTTATTTTTATAGGTATTATAGTCCTCCACTTTTTTCATCTGAGACCCTCTGAAGAGCCGCCTTCTAGCATGCCCCTACTCTACTCAAAAATCTCTTTTTATCTTTCTCCTCTCTTCTTTTTTTCTCTCTTTCCTCAGAACAGTTGTCTTCTGCTATATCAAGCGAAACTCCCCATTTGTGTTTTTTATTATAAACTCTCCAAATTTTCTAGAATCTTGCGACATTATCCCCCACCTAATCCAATCCAGCCCTCTATTACCATAAGATACTTATTTTCTGCCCGGGCATGGTGGATTATCCCTGTAATCTCAGCACCTTGGGAGCCCGAGGCAGGCAGATCACTTGAGATTAGGAATTCGAGACCAGCCTGGGCAACAGGGTGAAATTCCATCTCTGCAAATAATAATAATAATAATAATAATAATAATAATAATATAAAAATTAGCCTGGTGTGGTGATGCATGCCTGTAGTCTCAGTGACTTGAGAGGCTGAGGTGGAGGATTGCTGGAGCCTACGAGGCGGAGTTTGCAGTGAGCCTACATCGCACCACTACACTGCAGCCTGGGTGACAGAGGGATACCCTGTCTCAAAAAAAAAAAAAAAAAAAAGGGATTTTCTCTATGTCCACTGATCTCGTTCTTTCTACTTACAAGCATGCTCATTCTCTCCTTATCCTAAACAAACCTTCCCCTAACCAGAGATCCTCTCAAGATACTCTTCTACCCCACGTTTATCCAAACAGTAGGCTGTGTTCCTTTTCTCTATTTTAACCACCCACTGACTCTAATCTTTCTCTTTTGAATATTTTTTACCTCATCATTCTGTGTAGAACAGTGTTTTCAGCCCTGGTTGTATTATAATCATCTGGGTTGCTTTTAGAAACTTCTAATCCTTTGGTTCCATCCTGAAAAATTCTGATTTCGTTGGTCAGTGATAAGTCTTCCCATTGATAACTTTAAAAATTTCCCCAGAAGATTCTAATGTGCTTTGGGTTGAGGACCATTGCTCTAACCAATCTTTATAATACCTCCTAAAGGTTAAATTCAACAGATTTCCTTCCCAGTATTTACCCTTCTAGGTTTATTCTTTCAAAGCAGGATATAACATTCCCTGTGTCCATGAATATTGATGGTTGAAATAGTGCACCATATTTATCCTCCCACCTTTCTGACTGCTCATTGTCTTTGTCTTCTTTTGACTGGTCTTCCCCTTGCCTATTCCAAAAATACTGTTTCTGCCCCAATTATTAACCTAGGTAGTTCTAATCTATATAGTCTAGAGTAATGATCTTATTTCCTTACTTTTCCATTATGTTTGTGTAATATCACCCTACTCTTTTCCCAAACCCAGAATCCTCAAAACAAACTGCCTTCTGGGTACCTTTTTACATATATCATTGGCATTCTTGTCCAGAGAAGAGCTTATTGTCTTGCTGGAATTGTTTTTTTTTTTTTTTTTTTTTTTTTCTAGCTCCTGTTTTTTCAGCCACCTGTGACATAAACATCATATTTAAATTTTTTCTTACTTTTTGTCACTAACAGTTCTTAGCTAAAACCTGTAGATTCCATCCTATGAACAGCTTCTTAATTTGCTATTCTTTTAATATTCCTATAGTCATTAATCTTATTCTGGCTGCACATGTACAATTATAATAACCTAGTAGCTGGTCTTTACTATGTACCACACAATGCTGTCATATTTTCAGGCAAAGCCCCACTCTTTTCACTGTCTTTTAATATGTTCTATGGCTCCTTATTGACTATAATTGAATCCAAACAATTAGGATGAAATTCTAGGCACTTGGTAATAGTTCTCTGCCAGCATTTTCAATCCATCTCCATCACCCTTCTGCAGAGACTGTCTGCTTCAGCTAAACTGGGCTGCTTGGTGCTCCCTAGCCTTTAAACTTTTTTTTTTTTTTTTGGACATTTCTTTTCTAGCATAAATGTTCTTTTTTCTTATTAAGCTTATTAATTTTTTTTTCTGCATCCCTTAGGCAGGAAAATTTTTGCCTTGTTCTAGGCTATATGCATCTACTTCATGTTATATTAGACTTCCAAATTCAGTATAGATCTAGTAGCTTACCGTTTCTAGTTGTTTGGATCTCATTTAACTAGGATGTGTTTGTACATTAGAAGATGGCTTGTAGCTGACTGTGATGTATGTGACATCCTGGGACCTTTGTGTAGCAGATTTTTTTTTCCTTCAAACTATACATGGCAAAGAAGAGGTTTTTCAGGTGTGTTTTGTTTTTTAATTACCATGTTTTTGTAGACCAGAGGCTATCTTCACAGCCTCCATGATTTGTGGAATATGCCATTCAGACTTGGAGTTAAATGACAAAATAAATACCCTAGAAAGTTGGACCCATATACTTTTAGATTCTTCTAACTTCGCCTACTTTTTGTGCCTCTTGATTTTTTTTTTTTTTTTTTTTGTGACAGGGTCTTGCTCTGTTGCTTAGGTTAGAGTGCAGTGGTGCAATCTCATTTCACTGCAGCCTCTACCTCTTGGATTCAAGTGATTCTGCTGCCTCAGCCTCCCAAGTAGCTGGGATTATAGGTGCATGCCGTCATGCGAGGCTAGTTTTTGTATTTTTAGTAGAGACCTGGTTTCACCATGTGAGCCAGGCTGATCTCAAACCCCTGACCTCGAGTGACCCTCCTGCTTCGGACTCCCAAAGTGCTGGGATTTGAGGTGTGAACCATCAGTGCCCAGCCCTGCTTGATTATTAAATCCAAATTGTCCTCCTGCTACCTTGAAAGACATGAAATTTCTCAGTAGTAGCAGACAATGTCAATCTATTTGAGACAATTAATGACTCATTTATAATGTCAGCAGTCACACGAAGGCTAGAAAAATTAAATGTGCAGCCTCATTACCTTTGTGGTTATCTTTGCTCGGAAATAGCATGGTGCTTACTTAGTGCAACATTGTAAAAGACAAGAATAATTCCTTTGGAGAAGAGCTTTATAGTTGAGAATGTGGATAATGGAATAACAAAATGATAACTTCTTACTCTCTGAGCTGCATTCTATGAGACATTCTTTAGGATTCACTATCAGACTCTGCATGTATGAAGAAGCTCAGTTGTTCCAGTCATTGTGACCTGTTTTTCATAGATAATTTTGACATGTATTTTTGGAGTTTTGAAAACATCATTTTCAGGGAACATGATTTAAAATATTTTATAAAGTGGTAATTATTAGAAATTATCTAAACTATTAGCTTCTTCTAATTTGAAGATAGTGTTACATCTCCAAGGATACTGCAAAAAGGAGCTTGGGTACCATGTGAACCAGCATGCCTGTAAGTTTCCTATCAGCTCCAAGGTGTGTTGGTACTTCCATTCTGTTCAGATTGTTTTCAGCACCTGAAATGAATATGCTCTAGGCTAGTCTTCCTTTTTATATATGGAATGCACTTATAAAATAGATGGATTATTTTAACAGTTTGTAGCCGTGGAAGAGAGCGAAACCAACCTGTGCAATGGAGACTGAAACATAGCGTGAGACCCAAAAGTGTAATATGCATGTAAATTATTTGTTGTGGTTTAGACCTGATACTCTTACTTCTGGTGCCTTTTATGAATACTCACCATAGTATAGGACTATACTGTTTTCTAATAGAACAACAAAAGACATTTTATGAAAGGATGGCATTGAACTTTATCATGACATCTACCTACCTTACAGAAGCACATGTAGAGGTGTGTGTGTGTGTGCGCGCACGCACGCGTGTGTGTATAAAAAGAGATTTGTTGCAGGAACTTGACCTCATTTCATTGTGGGAACAGTCTCTGTAAGATTTTTGTCTTCACAACTCATAATGGAGCTTGAAGTTCACAAGGCAGGCCATCAGAAGACAGAGAGGGATATAAAGTCAGGGAGAGCAGTGACAAGCTGGAACTGCGAGAATGGGCTGGAATTCATGTCAGTTCTCCCTGTTTCCAGTCCTAATGATGTCCTGTAGGAGAAGCATCATGGAGCTAGAGAAACACTTGGTTTACACATCGATGAAGCAGAAAGGGGATCCAGGAAAGCTGGAGCAGCTGCCTTATGAAAAGTTGCTAAGCAGCAACATTAAGGCTGCAGCTGCTGATTGTCTAAAACAGACTGGCTACTGGTTTACTTCCACCCTTCACAGCTCAAGCAAAAATGTCTCTTTTAGCCCACCTGACCCCTGAACACACAAGGAAGAGAATTCTGGGAAATGCAGTTCAGCCTGGCCAAGTTGCACATTACAAAGCCGTCATAACAAATAAGCCTTCTGCATAACTTGTCTAATATTCTGCAACCAAGGCTTTTTCCAACCTTCTCATAATATCTGGATGATGAAATTTGAGGCATAACCAGTGTATTTCCTTGCATCATTACTGTTACTGTGGGGCTGAGAGTCCTATAGCATGGCTCATTGTATTTAAGGGTAAAGGATTCTAATGTAGCAAAATTAAGAGTAAAGAAATGAAGATATTAGAGGAAATTTCTTTGAAAAGTTTCATCATCAATTTATGACATCCAGTTTTATAATATTTCATGTTATAATATAGTTTGATTCGGTGAGTTAACTTTAGCAAGCAGAAAGATACTACAAGCATGATAATAGTAATGCTTGCTACCCTCATTGAACTATATGAAATAAAATTCTACTGAGTGTAAAAAAAATAATGTTAGGACTTGACAGGAAGACTTTATGCATTAGCTTGTGCACTGGGAGCAATAAGTAAGCATATGACCCTTTGAAAACTGTAGGACCATAAAATTTCCAATTTTTCACACATTTTATATATAAGAGTCTGCGTGAATGTTAGCATGTACATTAATACTAAGACCTGTCCCTTAAACTTGAGGTTCTTGATCTATTATTACCTGCTGGGATAGTGGAATTGCTTCATAAATGTAGTCCACCTTCATTTACATACTGACACTGCTCAGGAGAGTCTCTGTTAAAAAAAAAAATTATCTGGAAACACTCCAACACTGTTGGGCAGTTTCATGGTTTGCTGGTTGTCTTTCATTAGATATGGTCTAACCTTCTTTCCCATGATGACAATATAAAATGCTTCAGAAACACACATCTCAGCAAATTGCTTTTCCTCATGGCAATTATTTGTCCTTCTAATTAACACTATTCCAAGACTGGTGATACTTTCTGAGGAACACAGTCCCCTTTCTCACTCCCCCTTATAATAATAATTGCATCTGCTTGTATACAGAGAGTTTACATATGTCATTTAATGTGATCCTCTAGGAATGATGGCCCCGTTAGATAGTAGGCATAGGTTCATTCTCTTGGGAATGATGACCCTGTTTGATGAGTAGGCAGATATTAACATCCTCATGTTAGAATTCAGGAAAGGAAGACCCTGTGAGTTGGAGGTAATATAACTAGAGTGGTTTCTGTCTGTTACAGTGAAACCCTATTTGCCACCTGTAGTCAGTTTCCTGTTATTTGCAGCTCAGTTAACCCTGGTGGAAACAGTCACATACAGAGTAAATACTGGAGCTAGAACTTAAATCCAGCCCATCCAACAATAAATTCAAAGCTCTTTCAATTATCGCATGCCTAGAAAGTTGGTAAAAACTAGAGTTCAATTTCTGGAAGATGACCGTGTACTTTTTTATTTCATCTTTCTTTACTCTTCACTTCGTCTCCTAAAGTAGCTCCCCAACAGGTATCTTCATCTATCTTCCCATTCTTGCCTCTAAACACAGGTCTGTTATTTGTATCAGCTTGTCTCTCGCCAGCATGCCTGAGCTGACCTGAGCATGCCAGGGCCTCTTTCTACCCACTGTTCCAGCCCTGCTGCTCTCCCGCTGATCATTTCAATTATGTTTCAAGATATAACTTAAATGTAACCTTCTAAAAAATATGAAACCTCCTGTTTTCTTTCTTTAGTTAACATAACACCTTGCTCCTGTCGTAATTATTATTCTTATCACATTGTATCGTAATTATTTGGGTGTTTCTCTCCACTAGGGAAAGACCTGGAAAGAAAGCCTCGGTCATATCTGGTCCTGTATTCTACCACCTGGGACATAGTTGGCACTCAGAAAATGTTTCCTGAACTTCTGAAACATTGAGTCCTCTAGTTGAACTATGTGCATAGTATGGTATTACTTTTCAGAATTAGGTAATTCAAAATCCTAAAGATATTTTTCAGCTTTCATTTCTGAACCTTAAATTTAGGGTACCTGAACTAACATTTCACTAAGGCATGTTTGAAACCTATATTATGGATGAGTATCTATGACTTTGTCTGATGCTTTTCATACTGTTGTACAGATTGTAGTATGACTTCGTTTCTCAGTACCTTCCAATGAATTGTTTGCCATTTGCTGATCTGGACTGGTGATAGACTTATTCCTGAGACTAGCTGATTACAGTGCTCTCAGGGACCAGTGGAGTTATTTTAATAGAAATCCATTTGCCCTTTCATGAAATGAATGTCCCCAAAGTCTGTAGAATTGTCATGTTGTAATGAATGTGCTGTTGTTGTTATTATAATACACTTTGTAAGTACTAAGCTACTTCTGCGGCTGCTTCTACTGCTTATTGCACCATCTGTGTTGAATACCAGTCATTAGCCCTCTTTTTCAGTCTAATGCTTTTTTAATTCTTTTTTCCTTTGAGTGACTGGATTCCTTCTCCTGTCCCTTTCCCCATGCTTCTTGGATTAGACAACACTAACACCGTTTTTAGGGCTGTTGCTAGCTAGCCCTTGAGAAAGTCCCCTTTTTAGAGATTTCTGGTTACTTTTAGCATTGAGAACTGCTCCTGCTTCATTTATTTCTTCTTAGAGTTCTGCTTTAAAAGATACAGTAAAACAGAATGCAACATGATACCCTGGTTTACCAAGATCATCTTGGCTCCTAGAAAATGGATTTGCGACAACTTTACTGAATTATGTTTGCTTAAAGTGAGCTACACCTTGATAGCAATTTAAGATTCCCAACGTATAAGATATTATTAGTATTCCATAAAACTTGGATTTATGAAAACCCAAAAAGTTTAAAGTATTTTAGAAGTATTTTTAAAGCTAGTTTCATATCCCGCAGCAAGAAAACCATACATTTCTCTCTGACAAAGGAATCAGAATCTGTTAAAAGCATTTGTCAGTGATACATTAATATTCAGGATAGCTCTTGCAATATTGCTTAGTTTTTGGTTTGTTTTTCCCCCCAAGTTGACACTTTAAATACAACAGCAGTTAAAAGGGAACACATGTAGCTCCAAAGGATGTCACCTTCATTCCTGGGTTGTGTATTCCCCTGGAGTTGTGGACCTGGGAGTTCTAATAGAATATGTGTTAAAAATAGGGGAAACATTATTTTAACATCGAAGGAGGAACAAAGAAAAAGGGATTGTTTTTGCTTTTCCCAACTGCCCTCTGGTGGCAAAGGCACAACAGACAGCAAAGAGGTTTAACAAAGCTTCTTGGCTGTGTAGGTGCTGCTGGTGGTTCTTATTAGGGTCTTAAATCAAAGTCTGTGCTGCACATGCGTGCTTCTGAAAAAGAAGAACAGAATATTGGATCTTGTAATCACGTTTCACTTCCCAGCGGCATCTCTTCTTATCATAGTAGCACCAGGCTCTACCAGCTCAGTCAATACTTGTATATTAACAAGAGACAATCGATAGAAAAATTAAAAAGAAAAGTCAAGGTAATTAGGCTAAAGCTGCTGCTTATGAGTTTTCAATAATTACTTTAGCTTCCTCTTGTTTTCCCATCTCCAGAAAAATAGGGCCTGATTGAAGGCCCTGATTGAAGGGTCTGGGTCGTGTTTGACTGAGGACATGTCAAAATTATACAAAGCCAAGCAGGAAATAAAATTAAGCTGTATTTGTTTTAGAGCAGTAAAAGGGGCTTTGCATGATGGCATGGGAAGAATAGATGTTGATTTAAATGTGCCCCTTAGCAGCTGTGCCATTGTTGGTACCTGTTTCATGTCATCAGTTTCTGTACTACTGGCAGTAGCCCACTCAAAAGCACTATGACATGTCATATATTAAATCTCCAGAGGAAGATAGTGGATAGATTTCTCCCCAAAACATCGGGATATTTTTGGAAACTAGATGCCATCCTTTACAAAACCATGAAATAAGTCAAAACCCCCCATGGTTGCCACTGTGGGCCATACTTGGGCCATTGTTCTTTATGGACATAATTGCTAGAAATCACTGTCCATTTAGTGAGGCTTAATCAAAAAGCCATACACATTAGGTGAAGAAGCTACTTGGGTGTTTTCGTGCCCTGATGCTGTGAAGTCTTCTAAGTAAATCAGAGCCACCCTGCTTCTCACTGCTACTTATAGGTTGGTGTGTCTGCCTCCTAGGGGAAGGAGAAAACCAGAGGAATTCCTAGTTTTGGAGAGAGAACTCTAAGGAGGAAGGATAGGCTGCTGAGAGAGATATTTCATTTTTTATGTTCATTTACAGTCTTCATTTGCGCTATTTCTGTCAGCTCAAAGCACTTTATAAACTTTACAACCAAATTATGTACCAACATCATTTCATTCATTGCTGATATATAGCTGTTAAACATCTGCCAGGTACACATTTCCTAGAGGCAGAAAAAAAAATGTGGGAGAGAATTAGATCTTGTTAAATGTACAGAGAAAATGTAGATATGGGGCATATTATATGAAGATATTTATTGAGCGCCTATGTACAAGGCATTATCGAAGACATCTTCTATACAGGAACTATAGCAAACTCTTAACTCTGCCCCTCACCACCACTGTCCCCCTGAACCTCCCCTCCTTCCCTCGCAAGTTTGTTAATCAAAAGTGAGTGATGGAGCCAGGATTTGAATCCAGGAGAGTCTGATTTAAAAGCACAAACCTTTCATTACAATTTTTACTTGATGTTTAAAAGAAAGCCTCTCTGGGGGAAGAAGATATGTATGAAGCTGATATTTACTCAGTGAACCCAAAATCTAACTGATGATAGAGATGTTGGTTTGGGAGAGTGAGATAGAAGAGTATAGAATTAAACATACATGCCCAAAGGCATTGAAAAGTAAAGAGGAGGAGGCATAGATAGAACTAGAGCTTTGATGAGAACTATTGTTAATTATTTTTAATGCTACAAATGGCTTTATATTATTCCACCACTGGTTAAGCTTGCATGTGTGAATCCCTGCTGTCTGTAAAACCTACAGAACGTAAAACCTTTGCTGATTGGTGACTTGGCTCTGTCATTTTTATAAAACTACCAAGGCTTGCAGAAAATGCTTGATTCTATACACCCTTTCGCTGAGGCCAGTGAATTGCACATGCAGCCAAACCTGGACAGAGCTGATGGCTACATTTTTGCTGCTTTTTGCTCATGATCCCAAGTGTATAGAAGGTTCTAGCTGATGATTTCATGGTGAAACTAGTACATAATAAGCATTTGTTTTTTTACTTAAAAAAATAAAGTTATTCCAAGTGCATAATCACTTCTGGATCAGCAATGTCTAGAAATTTGCCAAGGAGATAATTTTTGAAATTCACTTTTTCTCCCCTTTCTTGTTCCTTTTTATTTCATCATTCCCAGGAAATGTTCTTTCTACTGCTCTGCCTTTTTTCTTTCATTTTTGTTGCTTCCATTGTCTCTCCATATTTTTTGTCTTTATTGTTTTGATTTTCACCCTATAGAAAGTTTGTGTGCCAAATACCAAATAAGAATGGTGGAATATTGTGCAAGCACTAAGGCAGTAGAGTGTAGTTATGTAATAAGAGCTTACAGTCGAGTACAACTGCCTGGTTTGAATCTCAACTGTTCTTTTAATTAATTATATAATCTTCAGCAAGTTCTTTAAACTTACTGTCTAATTTTATATTCTATAAAATGAGAACTGTAGAAGTATCTTCTAGCATTGTTATCAATATTAAATGACTAACATATAGGAAGTACTGTGTACACAGCACTCTATAAATATATGTTAACCTATTTAATAACAAAAACTTATTAAATTATGTCTATAAGGTATGTGTAATGATACAGAAAATGTTCGTGAGAGAACTTTAAGAAAGAGGATATAAAGTGACATATGATCACAACTATTAAAATAAACATTTAAACATTTTTAAAAGGACTGGAATAAAATAGAACAAAATATTAATTATGGTTTAGTTTAGAATTATTGCCTTCTGTTACTCTTTTTTTTTTTTTTTTTTTTTTCCTGTTTGGGTTACTTATCACAATCCACAGTTATTGTATTTGTCTATTTAGTTGGTTTTGATTGTCTCTCCTTGTAGCATGTATGTTTTAAATGAGAAAGGACTCAAGTCAATCTTTTTCTACTATTATATACTGTGTCTGATGCCAAGTGTCTGGCACAGGACATCTCTTCAATAAGCACGTGTTGAGTGAATATATTTGCTTCTTACTTTTCTATGTTTTCCAGTCTTGTTAACAGAAAATCCCTAAATGTTATAACATTTTTTAAAAAGACTATTTTTAAAACATTAACTCAGCTTTCTTAAAGGCTTAAAATAGGTAATACTTAAAAGTATTACCCCACAGTTCATGGTAAAGTATCAAGGAAGAACAAAAAGATTCTTGTATTACATGTTCACTTGTTTTGTTTTCAGAAGTGGCCATTCCAACTCACAGCCTTTATTTATTTTAACTTTTTGATGTTTTTGTTGTTAGCTTTTAATCAGTCTGAGAAAATCCTAGGTATATTAATTTTCCACTATTCTGTTGTATACCGACTAAAGCTCTTCTTTTTTGATTAGGATAGTTAGTTCCAAGTGACATAAAGAACTTTCATTACTTTGCTAAAATGTTACCTTAAAGCCTTGTTGTAGTTGAGAAAATATCCCCGTTTTTAATTCCAAAAATTGTAGCATAGTTAATGAACTCACAGATTCCATTAGTGGTTTACTCTGTATTAATTTTCCCAGTGCCAGAGTTTCTACCTAGCATGCTTTGACTCACTGAGCCATGGTGCGTTTCTGCCTACAGCTAGGTTACCTGTAAGTTACCTGCAGATATACCAGTGAGAGGAATACATGTTTCTTTGCCAGAGACTTTGCTTTCCAGTGAAACTTGGCCTTGGCATTCGTTGTTGAGGTTCATAAGGTTTTCTGTAATTCAGTGCTCATTTTTAAAGATGAAACTTCAGTGAAATAGGATTGTAACGATACACACAGGTTCATACAGAGAGAATTCAAACAGAATGCAGAAACCTTCTCATCTGTTACTAACAAATTTCAAAGCCAGAGATGCAGCCCATCTTTCCTGTGATTCCTCATTCAACTGCCAGATTGACAGCAGGAAATTCTACCATGGTTCTTATGAGTCAGGGCAGAGTTTTCTCTTTTCTAAAGAGGGTCTCACTAAAGGACTTTAGAGAAAGCAAAAACAGGAGATGAGAGAAAGAGAGAAGGAAACAACTTGAGGAGAGAAAGTCAGAGGCTCAGACGGGTATTTATTGACTGGCAATACTAGTAGTACAACTACACCTGGGGAATGTTAAGAATTAGGTCCAGACAAAAAGTATGTTGTTTGAAGCAGAACTTAGAAAAGCATCCACTTCTCTAAATCTTTGGTTGAAGTGATGTAATTAGATGTGCGTAATGAATCTTCCAGTAGCATTTGTTTACTCTGAAGGTCTGAGACTTTTCTGAGCCCTTAACTCCAAGTTGGTGGTGTATTCAGTTTTCTGAAATACCATATACTCTTACTGCTCTATATTAAGATCTGTTGTTTAATATAATATTGGAAAGCATTGCAGCAAACACACCTAAAAGCAGTTACTATTAAAAGTAATGTAGTCCAGATTAAAGACAACTGTATGCTAAATAGAAGGAATAAATGGTACGTTTGAATTGATCTTCTGGCAGTGGTAGTACTGTTGGTCACTATCACTGTTATTTTTCTTACAGGAAATAAACTTGGCATGTTTAACTTGTGGTTAGAACTTCAAGAAGACTAACGTTATAGTACTATAGTAACATTTATTTAAAATCACACCAGAAATAGTCATATAAATTGATACACTGTGAGTATCAAATGAAATAATTTGTGAATTGACTTTGAAATGCATGTACATTGAAGTGTATGTTGCCAAAATGGTGATGGTAATGTACCTTTCTGACCTTGGTGTATTCATTTACGTTTGTCAAAAAATAAAGGTGATTTGAGCTGTTTTGCCCCTCAGAGGATCCACCTGAGGGTATAACCTGACTTCCTAGCTGCTCTGTTGCTGCCCGCTCCTCCATCCCCACGCCAACATAACTGTTCCTATTCTGAGACAGTGTTTTAAATCTGTATTATTCAGCAAGAAAAAAACAACAGTCAGGGAGAATATTAATTATTTTCTTGCCTATCAGTCACCATCACATAATTGCAACATCTACATCCTGATTGAAGATTTGATCTTTCAGACTTAGAATGTCTCATTAGCTTTTTGCTGCCCGTCTCATACTGAAAAAGGAGAATCTAAACAGTCACAAAGACTAGCAGAGCAGTAGGTTTTCTCTTCCTGTGGGCATATACCTCAATCTTCGTGCTAGACCAGCCCTATTTGCAGATCTAAGAGCTGCTGGTGTGTTATGACTGGAGACACTGCAAAGCCTGTATTGCCCCCAGATTTTTTTTTGCACTGATCAATTATTGACCTATCATCTTTCTACCTGACCTTAGATTTCTCCCATCATAGTTAATACTTTGGCTCAGAAAATGAACCTGAGGATTTTTTTTCAAACATGATACAGTTTTGAAGGAAGACCTTACATCTTAGAACTCTGCAGTGACCCTTCTTCACTAACACACTTTATCAATAATCTAGGAGAGTAAGAGCTAGGCAGGTTTCAACAGGGGGAAAGTGAAGCCTATCATATCAATGAGCCCCAGGGATGAGAGGAACCACGTGAAGGCCCAGATTGGCTAGGCATTCCAGAGCTGCACTGGGGTCCCCCAAATCACTCCCGTGTTTGGAGATTCACTAGAAGGACTTATGGAACCTTAGCGTATAATTGTATTTATGGCTATGATTTATTACATTGAGGTAGTAAGATTACTCAACTGGATAATAAGGGGGAAAAGCACAGGTGTTGAGGTCTAGAGGAATCCATGTACAGGCTTCCTATGCTGTCTCCCTTCCATGAGAGGGTCATATAGAGCACACTCTTCCCCAGGAGACAAAAATGCAACATTTGTGAGAGATTCAGTGCCTATGATCAGGGACTTGTCACCCGGTCACGTCGGCAACTCTCCCACTAGCATAAACTAAAATTTCAGACTTCCAGAAGGAAATCAGGTATTTGGCATAAACCATGTCATTTGCACAGTCTAGACAGGAAACTACCCTTATCAGTCAGGGAAAGGTAAGCTCACTTCCAAAACCCAAGTTCCCAAATGCTATTCCAAGGCCAACCTTGCAAACACGCCATTTTTAAGATAGCAGTCTCAGCCTGCACAAAGATAAATACGTGGCTTCAATGATTTTAGTGGATAGGCAACATGTAAAAATAGGCTCAGGAGCCTGGGCAGTTGGTGCCTGTTTTCATACATGAGAGATAAATACTTTTATGCTTTCATTAGTACATGTAACTCACTATTAGTAATCTAAGGGAACTTCATTACTTGGAAATTAAATTCAGGAGATTCTGGTGCCCTGCTCTTTTGTTTGAGAATCACTGTTCTCTGTGATAGACTTTTCACTGAAGCCTGAAGGGGTGATGGAAAGGAGAGATAGTCCCCCATATGGCCTACTTTACAATTTTACCCATGTCTCTGGGTCCTGATGGATAGTGGCCCATATTTAAAAGCTTTCCGCATAATCAGTCTGAAGAACTCTGAAAATGTGACTTAATTGTTTTGAGTCTTTTTTTTGGAGATAGAGTCTCACTCTGTCTCCCAGTCTGGATTGTAGCAGCATGATCTTGGCTCACTGCAACCTCTACCTCCTGGGTTCAAGCGATTCTCATACCTCAGCCACCTGAGTAGCTGGGACTACAGGGGCACCCTACCACACCCAGATAATTTTTTGTATTTTTAATAGAGATGGGGTTTCGCCATGTTGACCAGGCTGATCTTGAACTCCTGACCTAAGGTGATCCACCCACCTTGGCCTCCCAAAGTGCTGGGATTACAGGCATGAGCCACCAGGCCTGGCCTGTTTTGAGCTTGTTCAGTCTATGTCATAAGTAAATCTAATCTTATTAAACTTCAAAGGGATAATATTGTGTTTAAAATTTCAATTCAAGCACTGAGCATGATATGAATTAGTATCTTAACATCGAACCAATGGTCAATTATTTTTCTTTTTTTTTTTTTTTTTTTATAGAGACGGAGTCTGGCTCTGTTGCCCAGGCTGGAGTGCAGTGGCCGGATCTCAGCTCACTGCAAGCCCCGCCTCCCGGGTTCATGCCATTCTCCTGCCTCAGCCTCCCAAGTAGCTGGGAGTGCAGGCACCCGCCACCACGCCCGGCTAATTTTTTTTTTGTATTTTCGTAGAGACAGGGTTTCACCGTGTTAGCCAGGATGGTCTCGATCTCCTGACCTCGTGATCCGCCCGTCTCGGCCTCCCAAAGTGCTGGGATTACAGGCTTGAGCCACCGCGCCCGGCCGGGTCAATTATTTTTCTAAGCTAAATTGCTTTTACTTTTACAGTACCTTGAGGTTCAGTAGAAGACGAACCCTAACACTTGTTTAAGACATTCTGCTCTCCCTTGTTGGGCTTCCTAAAGGTGGTTTGTGTTTTTTGTTTGTTTGTTTTTACCAGTGGATTTTGGTGCCATGAACTCTAAGCAGATAAGCCACTGAGACCAAAATGAGATTGCTGGAAATGTAGCAGAAGTGAAGGAATGGTCCAAGGCCTAATATGTTTCTCTTGGTCATAAGCAGAGAAGGGAGGTTGTATATTAGGATTATCTGAGGACTCAGATTACATGGGCTTCTGTTTCTCCACTGCATCTGCTTCCCATTGTCTCCTTTCCCCCAAGACTCTGGATTCTGTGTGTCCTTAATAGTGAGCCATTGTCATGATCATGGATGGAAATGTGCTTTATATTTCAAGGATATTTAGCTCTCGATGTGTGTAAGGATCATTGACCTAAAACACTTTTCAAGGTATCCATTGAACTCCATTTCCTTAAGAGGTCTTATGCTCTTTTGGTTTTATATGGTATTCCCTAATTGGAGGTTCAGAGCACCATTGGTAGCTCACTGGTTTCTTCCGTAGTGAATATATATGTAAAGCAGAATGCCTGTAGTGCTTCATGCTGTGAGGAATCCAGCTTTGAAACTATGGTCAAGGTAGTGTGCTGCTGGAGAACGTAACTGTTGTGTGAGGGGATTATGGACTTGTTTTTAACCTTTTTTTTTTTTTTTTTTTTGAAATAGAGTCTTATTCTGTCTTCTAGTCTGGAGCACAGTGGTACAATCATGGCTCACTGCAGCCCAAATCTCCTGGGTTCGAGTGACCCTCTCACATCAGCCTCTCAAGTAGCTGGGACCACAGGCTCACAGTACCATGCCCAGATAATACTGTTTACTTTCTATAGATATGGGGTCTCCCTATGTTGCCCAAGCTGGTCTCAAACTCTTGGGCTCAAGCTGTCTTCCTACCTCGGCCTCCCAAAGTGTTGGGCTTACAGGTATGAGCCACTGTGCCCAGCCTTAAACTGTTTTGATGGGAAAACTTACGAAGACCCATTTTTGGAAAAGCATGAAGTTTCCTGAAATACAAGAATCACACCACTTGGACAGACGTTGTTTGTATTTCACGCCCACACACGTGTGTTAGTGGAGGAGGACCATTTTGGAAGAAAGTACTTTTTCCCCTGAACTGGTTTCCTGAATCCTTTGAGTTTCATGTTTTATGGAAGACCATCAAAATATTTGGAAGGCCAGCTTATTTCATGGTCACAAAGGCAGCTTTAATTGCTTGCGTAAAGTTGGAGCCTGTCTTTCTCCTTTTCCAACAAAGTGACATTTATTAGCATTTCTCTGGTAGTTATTTGTAATTGCACTAGTGTTCACTATTCCCAAATGTTACAATTCAGTCATTTGGGAGTCTAGTCACATTTCTAAGCAGATGTACCAAATTACAGCTCAAGACTTGTGCTTGAAATCTAGAGATCCAATTAGTAAAATTTTGGGGTTGGGAAGGGTTAGCCAGGGAAAGACCTGAGAAAACACATAGCCCAAAATAGTTTGAAATTTCCTTGCTGCTTTGCCTCCACCCAAAGTTGATTTGTCAGCATGTAAGGGGGTGTTACATCTTCTCAGAAACTGCTTGGCTTTCTTTTCATTCAAGTTTAATTGGTTTTCATGGACTGAATTGAAGCAGGAAGACAGAAGTTAGGTAGATGATGTAAGTGAGCAAATCTCCATATATAGCAGCATCTTGATTTGGGTGTTTGTTCTTTGTTGTTCTTTTATTTCTGTCAAAACCACAGCTTCCTATGTAGCTCTTTTTGTCACATGGGTTTTTACGTCGTCTTAAAACTGTGAAACAGTTACATCTACTTTTCGTTTTTAACTTGATTCAAGAGCCCTTGAAACTATCCTTTTACATACTATTTTTCTTCACTTGGAACGGCAACTCTATTATATTCTCTGAATTTTCTAATTTATTTTCTTTAAGACCAGCATTAGCCAGGTACTGTGGCCCCTACTTTTACTTTCAGAACTTTGGGCGGCCAAGGTGGGAGAATTGCTTGAGGCTGGGAGTTTAAGACCAGCCTGCACAACATTGTGAGACTCTCTCTCTACCAAAAAAATAAATAAATAAATTATCTGGGCATCATGGTATGCCTATAGTCCTAGCTACTTGGGAGACAAAGGCAGGAGGATCTCAGGAGCCCAGGAGTTTGCAGGTACAGTGAGCTATGATCATGCCACTGCACTCCAGCCTGGGCAGCAGAGTGAGACCCTTTCTCTGAAAAGAACAAACAAAAAGACCATTATCTAAAATTTCTTCCTCTGGTAAGTCTTCCTTTTCTGGAGGACTCATTTATGGTTCCTCAGCACTTAAGAATTTAATTTTACTTGCTTTAAAAGGGAAGCTCTGTGATCAGAAGGAAAAAGCATGGGTGGCAGAGTCCTAACATTTTTGGACTCGATCTGCCTTTGCTGCTTTCTGTCTCTGTGAATTTGGTCAGATCAGTTAATTTCCCAGTCCACAATATTCTCATCGTAAAATGGGACTAATGGTACCCACCTTTCCAGGATGATGTTTTCTCATTTGCTCATTTGTTCTTTCATTCATTCAGGATATGTACTGAGCATTTACCTTGTGTGAAGCCCTATGCCAACACCAGAATGTCAGGAAGGACATAGTCTATGCTATTGTAAAACCCACCATCTATTAGGGAAAATGAATATTAAAAATGTGGTTATAAGTGTGATCACTGTTTAAAAACAAAACAACAACAAAAAAGAGTGAGTACAGGATGCCATGGGAGCATAAAACAGAAGAAGCAAGGGGAAACCATCAGTCTTTCTTTTTTGGTGGGCACAAGCAACTTTCCTCAGCATGTAAATGTTAACTTAATGAATGTCTTCATGAAAGATGAGGAAAAATAGGCCTTGTTTTGCTGCCCTTAGCAAAACTTGCAAGTGTTTCACCAGTCTCAGTTTCCCAGTTCTTCTCAACCTTTGACTGCTCCCCTGGCTCTGTCAGACATCATCCCACAAAGATGCCCAACCTCCAACACCATGTTTTGCTAATGCCATCCTGCTTAGGCGAAGCTGGTTCATCTGTCTTCCTTTCTCTGTTATTTGATCATTTCTGCTTCTGCAACATCATTCTTTTTATCCTTATCCTGAGGAATATTCTTGATATTTTTCTTCACCATATTGACCGACTCTTTCAAAGATCAAAGAACTCAATCTTTTAAAAATGTGCTTTATATATAAATTATGTTCTGTGCCTTTTCAGCTTAAATGTATAAATATAGAAAACTTGATCCATTAGGAATAGGAATGGGAAGAAGCTGAGGTAACTGTTCTTTCCGAAGACCAACTTTGTAGTCCTCATTGTAACTGTTTGTTTTCTGAATCTGCCACCTTATTGTGGTCTCAGTGAGACAGGATTACAATTTATTCACCTTTGTATTACTAGCATGGACACCCAAGAATGATAGACACTTGATAAAAGGTTACTTAAGTAAAGGAATATATTAACAAACATTTAGGGTTGAGCTTAGATTATATCTAAACAACAACCCAAAACTCTAGAAATCAGCTGTGTAAATATCTAATAGGTAATTAGAAATAATTATTACTACAGAGATATACTGAAGACGTTAAATCACCCTACCAGGAGAGGTACAGAAAAGCTCAATGAATGTTATACTATTTATGTTAAAGGATGGCAAGAATTTCTCCAGGTGAACAAGGAAGGAAGCACATTCTTGCCTGAGGAGTCAATCTGTAGAAAGCATAGAATTGGAAAGAGTCCCACATTTTTGCACAGCTACAAGTTTCTCACTGTACCTAGCATGCTGAGTGTATTTAGTGGCGTGAACTTGAGGCTGGAAGGGTGGGGCAAGGCTGGAACCTCACTGATGTATAGAGGCCTGATTTATAGAGGACTCAGGTAGACTTTATGGGTTGGGGAATGTTGAAGGAGTGTAAGTCAAAATGATTTGATCAGATTTGAACTTGAAGAAGGTGGAAAAAAGGGAAGAGAAGGTGATTATAATTCTTCTAATGTGCCAGGCAAAAAATCACATTCTTTATATATATTAACTCATTTAATCTTCACATCTTCGATGCCCAGAATAATGTGTCAGTCACGTAGAGGATGTTTTGAATGGGGGCAAAACTAAAGGCAATGGGAGTAGTTTATTATAATACCCTGGTTGAGAAATGATGGGTCCTTGAAATGAGATGGTTTCAGTAAGACTGAGATAAGGGGTTTTGTCGCAAGAATTGACAGGTCTTAGCCTGTTGGAGGTAAAGGGGAGGGAGAAGGCCATGGTGACCCCGCAGTTCTGCCCTGGGCAGCTTGCAATGGCAGTGCTTTTCTCTGAGCTAGAGACTGAAAGCAGAAGCAGGTTTCTGGAGAAGGATGTTAAATTTAGATTCGAATTTGTGGCATTTGAGGTCCCAAACAAATACTGAGAAGGAATATATTCGTTCATTAGGAATGCCTCTCAAGAGCTCAAAGGGTTATCAGTAAAAGGTTTATGAAAGGGAGTTATTGGTACTTGGGTGCTAGCTGGGACCATGTCAGTAGTTGAAATGAACTATGTAGTTTGTTAAATAAGAAGAGAACTGGGTGACACCTTAGGGAACATAACCATTTCAGGAATGGTCAGAGGATGGGGACTAAAGTGAAGATTCTACTACTGTATACTGTTAACATTTTTGCTGTGATAAAATCATTAGCCATCATAAATGTACAGTATGGATTGATTATATGAGATGCTCTGATGTACTATGAGCTATGCATATGTACTATTTTAAAGTCCAACTTGATTTTACTTTAAATTTAATGCTAACAAATAGGACAAACATCACATATTTAGTTAATAATAATTTTCTTTCTTAGAATTTAGAAGGGCTAAGAAGTATTATTTCTAAGATGTGGTCGAAAGCTCTTCAAAGGGACTAAATTGATGTTTTCTTTTTCTCTACATACTTGCCTTTGCTCTTAACGAGGAGGGATTGTTTGCATTTTCCCACAGATCTGTAAATACAGTATTATAGTTGCTGGTCAATGAATGCATATTGATGATGTTCTTTTCCCTACTTAAAACAAAAATCTTGCCAGAAACGTTGACCCTACATTTTTTCCAACATACCTTTCTCTATCAACTCTTAGCCTATTTAAAATATAATGAAAAGCTGAGAAACAGGCTAAAGATCAACAGAAAATAAGTGCTAACAAATCCTTCATTTACCAGTTTTATTTCCACAAGACTTACTTGATGTTGCATAAATTCTTCACACAATGAAACAGTAAACCATTCATTTATATATATATAATAAAAATATATATATATAAAATTAAAAAATATATATATATATATATATATTTTTTTTTTTTTTTTTGAGACTGAGTCTCACTCTGTTGCCAGGCTGGAATGTAGTGGTGCGATCTCAGCCCACTGCAACCTCTGCCTCCCAGGCTCAAGTGATTCTCCTGCCTCAGCCTCCCAAGTAGCTGGGACTACAGGTGCACGCCACCATGCCCAGCTAATTTTTGTATTTTTAGTAGAGACGGGGTTTCACCATGTCGGCCAGGATGGTCTTGATACCCTGACCTAGTGATCCGCCCACCTCGGCCTCCCAAAGTGCTGGGATTACAGGCGTGAGCCACTGCGCCCAGCCTCGTTTTTAATTTTTAAAGGGTCTATACAATAAAAACAGTGACACCTAATTCCATTTGCGAATGCCTAGCAGACTAGGCTCTGTGCAAATAGGTACAGTACATGTCTCCTCTTATCCACAGAACTATGTGCTCAAACACCCTGAACTTCTTAAACCATTTCCAAGATATTCCTGTTTTTAATTTCTTTGTGTCTCTTGTCAAGGTGGAATCTTTGACCTAAATAACTTGCTTTTCCTTCTCTGTGTTACCTCTTCATCCTCCATGACTTAACTGATATTACCAGAGTCTGCATGGTGGCTGTACTCTGAATAAGATCATTGGGAAAATAGTCTGATACTAATGAAATATTCGAATGAAGAAAAAACATCATATTCTATCCCAGCATAACTCATTTTAGTTCCATACCCTCCAGCTCTTTTCCTCATGCATGTGTATTCTTATAAAACCACTTGTACTGTTTTGTATTCTGCTTTTCTCTTACACAGCATATTTTTTCATATTTCTATATAATTTTCATAAGTATCATTTTCATCATAAAAACAATGTTAACCCATTACAGAAAATAAATCAACCATAATTACTATCTTGATGACACTTCCTGCTTTTTTTCCCCTAAATACTTGTGTTACAATATAAGGTAAGGGGTAGGGGTGTTTAGCTGAGGAAGCCTAGACTGTCACTTTTAATTTTGATAATGTTACTTTTTCACAAGAGTTATTTCAGATTCACTTAACCTCTCTCATCTTTCATTATCTCACCTGTAGAAGAGTGTTGAGCTTGATCATCTGTAAGATTATCTCAAAAGTCCTGTTAAGCTCTAACTAGTCTGTGACTCGATGACTCTCTGAATTTTATAATCCTCTATAATGTTGGTGATTCTTCACCTTTATTGTGTCATACACCCCACTGAGAATACGATGAAAGTTTTGAATCCTCCCTCCATTTAAAATTGCCACTTTGCACAAACATATATAATGTTTCATGCAATACCATCTGGGGATCAAGAATCTTTTGCCCTAAGCACAGGAAAGAAAAATTTATGGAAATGACGTAGAATTCAGAAAGTATTCCCTATCTAAGAGGTGGGAGAAATTATGTGGCTTATTTTACTCTGATATTATGCAACCAGGAAAGTAGAAAATTGGAAGATATTCTGAAAAGCATGTATAAAATACATTGCAAGGTTACATAAAATAGTGACTAAAATGAGTTCAATATATCTGGATCTGATCTGAGTATTTAGCTTAGGAGAATCGCTGTTGTCAAAGATGGTGACTCTGGAAATGCTAATCTCAGGCTTCTAGAATGAGAAGGGGGAAATGGGCAAGGTCACGATGGTCTAGCTGCTTTTAAAAAATATGTATTAAAGACTTGAATATGTTTCCTAGCTTCACTGTATATTATTATATTTTCTAATAATATATCTGTGCAATTGGTCATTCGAGTTTCGTTTTCTGTGTGTAAGTGACTGTTCAGATGCTTACACGCTGTCTTAATGCTGAAGATGCCACCCGTTTTTCCAGGGCCCTCTTCTTACATGGGAAGATACTGGATCCTACTTCAAAATGCGGTTATAGTGGGGAAATGATCTAATCTTGAATGTGAGCCATTGAACACAAATTGCATTTTATGGCTTTAGTTAAATGGCTCAAGATTGTTCTGCTGAGTTAAGGGAGGTGGGAGGAAGTAGTTTTAGGAAAAAATATGAAGCATCTTATTTTTTAAAAAATGCAGATTGTGTTTGCTTTGTGATTTTGATGTTTAAAGGAGTGTCATGAATAAGGTCATGAGTGTGCTTCAGCTTTGGAAGTGTCCAGGTTGAGATGAGAGAGAAAAATGTCAGCCCTTTTCCTGAGGGATTTTGAAGTCACAACTACTAGGTGGATTCTTCTGAGAGAGGCCTATGCCAGGGAATCCCAAATTGGATTAAACTACAGTGAAAAAAGGACAATAATCCCACAGTGGGATATCTTCCATTGTCTGTGCAAAACCCTTTTATATTAACATTCTTGGAATACTGCGGAGCTGGATAAAGACAAGGTATTCATATATCTGGTTTCAACTAAATTATGTTTGTTCAGTGACCCCATTGGTTTCTCCTCAGCCCTGAGGGCTATTTGTATGAAAAATACTGTGTGAGTGCTTCTGTGTTTATAAACTCATTTAATCCCTTTAACACCCCTATGAGGTAGTTACCTGTACTATTATTATCCCTCATTTTTAAACAGATAAGGAGACAGTCTTAAAATTTTTACACAATTTGCTTAAGTTGACACAACAAGTAAATGGGAAAACAGCTTTGAACTCAGGACGTGGAGCTGCAGAACCTGTTTTCTTATACAGAGGGTTTGAAGAAGGATCACATTAATGGTTGCTTTTATTTTTTGTTCAGTTGGGGGAATTTTGAATTGCTAGACTATTTAGGAAATATCTTCAGTGGGATTATTAGTGACTGCGATCCAGGCAGAAAGTCATGAAGCTAACATGAAATAATGAAATCAATGCATAGTTTATTTATTTTTATTTTGTTTTTGAGATGGAGTCTCGCTCTGTTGCCCAGGCTGGAGTGCAGTGGCATGTCTCAGCTCACTGCAACATCTGCCTCCCGGATTCAAGTGATTCTCCTGCCTCAGCTTCCCGAGTAGCTAGGATTAGAGGCATGCACCACCATGCCCAGCTACTTTTTGTATTTTTAATAGAAACGGGGTTTCACCATGTTGGCCAGAGTGGTGTCGAATTCCTGACCGCAAGTGATCCTCCCGCTTCTGCTTCCCAAAGTGCTGGGATTACAGGCATGAGCCACCATGCCCGGCCCATAGTTTATTCCTTGAATTGAATGGTTACTTATTGAATGCTTATGATATCCCAGGCCCTAGGGACAGAAAGATGTTTAGAGGCTAGGTCTCAATCCCTGAGGAGCTCTGTGTCTGAGAGAAGCAGATATACAAATCAACAGGTGCACAGAGTCACATATACAGATGCAGTGAGGGCACTGGGGATGAACATGTGTTCTTTGTTTCACTCATACTTCAAGAATGCATATATACTTTTGATAAGTAAAATAGACACAGGCTATATAGTTATACACTGAAAGTGTGTATGTGTATATAATAGTTTCATTAATTTTTCTTGCCAACCAGATGATTCTTTATTAATCTTTGAAGTTTAATAACTTTACTAAGATATAGCTCTTCCCCTGCGCCCCAGAGCTACAGCATGCCTTTTTAGTCTGTAGATTACAGAGGACAAAGATCATGTTATTCATAAGGGGAAATAAAGAATTCAAGTGCTTTGGCAGTTTCAAGTGCTTAAGGAAAAAATGCTGAAATGTTGAGGCGTTTCCTAGAGGGTAAGGAGGAATAAGGAGAGGGACCGCTATCATGTTGACAGAATAGACAGTTTTAACTGTGATGAATTTTTTTGGATTTAGGAATTGCTCCCCATGTCAAAAAACCCCTAAGGGCACACCTCCTAGCCCAGCTAATTAAAAACAACCACAGGCCGGGCGTGGTGGCTCAAGCCTGTAGTCCCAGCACTTTGGGAGGCCGAGACGGGCGGATCACGAGATCAGGAGATGGAGACCATCCTGGCTAACACGGTGAAACCCCATCTCTACTAAAAAAAAATACAAAAAACTAGCCAGGCGAGGTAGCGGGCGCCTGTAGTCCCCACTACTGGGGAGGCTGAGGCAGGAGAATGGCGTAAACCCGGGAGGCAGAGCTTGCAGTGAGCTGAGATCCGGCCACTGCACTCCAGCCTGGGCAACTGAGCGAGACTCCCTCTCAACAAAAAAAAAAAACAACAACAAAAACAAATGATTTTTTTTAAAATTTATTTTGTTAGAGATGGGATCTCACTTTGTTACCCAGGCTGGTCTTGAACTACTGGCTTCAAGCAGTCCTCCTGCCTTCATCTCCCAAAGTTTTGGGATTACAGGGATGAGCCACTGCACCTGTCCAGAATCCTTTTTCTCGTGGAATATTAAACTAAGATATTTCTCTGAGCAGTCATCATTTAAAACTGAAATAGATCTGGGAGAGGCTAGTAAATGATGATGAGATGATGATGGTAACATTATGATGTTCTAAAATGGTACATAACTGCACTGTGTCTCAGGCACAGTTCTACAGTGGCTTTCCATGTACAAGTATTATCTCACTTAAGTATGACTGTCCTATGAGCTACCTCATTTTGCAGATGAAGAGATTTTGACTTAACAGATTTACATAACTTTTTCATGGTTACATGACTAGTAAATGGCAGAGCCAGGATTCAAACCCTGGTAGTATGACTCTACCCCCACTGCATATAAAGTTGTCATTAGATATTTGCCACCTGGAATCGCATATTGACACCTTTCCTCTATCCTCTATGATAGCAAACTGAGAGAAGGTCCCTGCTTAATTGGGGTTCTGATGGAGGTTGAGGGAAAGGAAGAAGGGGAAAGGTTATCAGTCCTTGGATGTTGGGGGGGTGGGGGTGGTCCGAGTATAGGAAGGAGTACAGTAGAAGAAAAGTAAGATGGGAAGGCAGTGGCCGACTCATCTGCTTTCCAATTTGGGCTACAAGTAGTCTCAGGTATGAGAAAAGAACACGAAAGGGCTACAGGAAAGGACTGAGAAGAAACAGTGTGCAGGCGAGAATTCAGCTGACTCTCCACGTCAGCACGAGTTTGACCAATGATGAAATGGCGTGACGAGTGAAAATCCTTTACTGGCAAAATCACCAGAAAGTAAATTCTGTTTTTAGGGGTACCGTTGCGCTGCTCAGTTCTGTGTAATCAGGCTACTCTCTTGGGATAGCCATTGTAAACACTGCCTTCCTGATAGGGATACAGCAAGTTGTAGAGTCAAAGCCAATTTGTATAACAGAGCCATTCAGAACACCCTGTCCATTTTTTGTTCTTTTAATGAAGAAAGTAACATTTTGAGTGTAGTGTTTATGTATAGTGACTACATTGGAATATAATGTGTAATGCTTTCAATAAACCCAGAAACTTCTAAAATATTGTCTTGGTTCATGGGATGTGATATGGAAGGATAGACACCATCTTAATATTTTCCTCTAATAGAATGTCAGTTCTTAGAGTAGGGGTGGGGCAGGGAAAGTGGGCTGTAAAATCACTGGCTATCAAATCAACTTGTCCCCTTTGAATCTCAGAATCCAGTGTCTTCTAGGGCAGATCTCTACTTGTCATCTCTACCTGATATGACTGTGTATGTGAGTGCCTGGCACCTGGCACCTGCACTTTCTTTTGCTCTGATGACCACTTCCTTTCTGCCGGTACGTTTTGACCTCACACCATTCTGGGGCTTTTAGGAAACGCATTTGTAACAAAGGCGGGACCCAAGTCTCCTGGTTTTCATCTCCCTGTTGTTTTCACTATATTATAAAACCTTCTTTACTTAAAAAAAAAAAAAAAAAAAAAAGTTTAAATGTAGCCCAGCATGCTTAATGTCCTATCAGGTTGATTTAAAAGGGGCCTCTTATCTGGACAACAGAAAGTTCTGTGTAACAAAAGTATTTCCAAGGCCTAGGAAATGCTCTTATTTCAAGGAATATTTGATACAGCAACATTCTAAGCAAGTAAACAGATACATATCACCTTTTGTATTTCTGTTTATCATTATTTGACCCATAACACCCAGTTTTACAGCTTGATGGCAAAAAAACAAGATGGCAAATTCACAACCCTCCACCAAAATTATCACATGTTCAGCCTATTGATGATAAGTGAGAGGGCAAACAAACCGATAAACTAAGAATGTAGTATTAACAATAAATCTACTGGGGCTTCAACCTTCCCTAATTAAGAAGTCTTAGAGGGAGATTAGCATTCTCAATTGATGTTTACCTTTGAAATTTTGAACAAAACATTGTAAGCAGAAGATACCCTAAGGAGCATTTTTGGAAAAATCCCAACAATTGCATAGAGCCACACAGATGAAATGATTTAATTAGCTTGGATAACACTATTTCTTCTAAAGTATCTGAAACAGACTCATGTAACTCATAAAAAGCCTTGTATTTTCTAGCATATGTGAGAGTTTAAGGGTGCTTAAGAGCCTGCTTTGAAAGGTTTGCTGAGTCTCTCGGTAAAAATTATTGCCAGAGTTATATGGAAAAGAGTCAGTCTATAGTATTCTTCAGTTGTCCGTGTCATCATAGAATTTAGAACTGGAGAGAGACTTTAGAACTCTTCATATCTGACTCTTTTTACGAAAGGGTGAACTGATGTGTTGACTGTTGACTCAGTGAAGGTCCCACAGCTGGCTTTGGCAACAGACCTAGGGCTAGACTCCAAGCTGACTGAAAGACAAAGAAGCGTTCACTGCTCTTCCCATCCCACCATATTGCCTGGCTAGTGTTTGATTAGCTTTTCAATGGACAGTCAAGTTGTTGATTGAGGTAATAACTTATAAGTGATTTATCTTTATGATTGTGTTCATTTCTAACCATGTCCCTGTGCAGTTTATGAACAATACTAATTTTAAGCAAATACTTTCACCTGGGCCCAATGATTTTTACCTGTACTGACCAAATGAACCACTTAGGCTGGCTTTTGCGAGTGAAGTGGTGCTTCTCCCTCCTGACATGAGACTTCACTGAAGTGACTTGCCAAGAAGAAATGAGAAGGTGGCACATGGAGAGTCATGTGGATGCTCTTCTCTGCCTCAAGCTCAGCTCTGTCATGCTTAATCTGTTCCGTCTGTGCCCTTTAATATAAATGTTTAAATGTCATTGGCTACTTGGTTATAGGAGAAGGCAGAGCTCTGAGTGGAATCCATGATGGTCCTGAGACTAGTGATATGTATTTCTTTGTTTTCGTGTATATATGTCTTATATCCCCATTTGAGAATTCTATCACTGTGATACAGCTTCAGAATCCTAAAGGCTAAGCTATTAGGTTTGAAGAATATGAAATTGCTGGTTTCAACTATATTATATCTACAAAAGGGCAAGTTCATATGGCTTAACCTAAAAAGTAAAAATCAAATGACGTAAGTTATGTGCAAAAATGTCATAAATGGCTAGTGAATATATAAGAAGTTCAACATTACTAAGAGCCAAAAATTGAAAATTAAAATAAGAAACCATTTTCCTTTTACTTCGTTAAATAATAAACCAACAATTAGTCTTATACTTTCCTGGTTTGAGCATTGGTTAATACAACCAGTAAGTATGCAAATATTTAAACTCAGTGTTTTTCACTGCTAGATATTTATACCAAGGTGCTAGATTGATACACGTATAAATATTTTTGCACAAATATGTTCTTCACAATTTGTTTATAACAGCAGAAAATTGAAAACTAAATATCTAGCAATAGGGAAGGTAAATTAATCATGGTGTATCCATATTATGTAGTGTTATATAATTAAAATTGCATAATATGTAATTAAAATGATATTTACCAAGTGTTTTTAATGACACTGGAAAACATGTAGAATATAGTAAGTGAATAAAGTAATTTCAGAATAGTATATACAATATGATAATTGTGTAGAAAGCTGTAAACATTGAAAAGAACAAGAAAATATACCAAAACATTGATAATGTTTTGACTTTTGAGAAAGAAATATTTTTTCTTTGCTGTTTTAATTTTGTTATGCAATTAACATCTATTGTTTTACATCATTTATATATTAATAATTACATACTTACAATTGTTGTATACCAATTTATAAAGTCAATATGCTCCCTGGCCAAAGGTTAGCATGTTCACATGGCAACATGCACATAATGCGTTTCTAATAAGTTCCCAAATAGTGTTGATGCTGTAAGTCTGGGGACCACACTTTGAGAATTACTAATGTAGAGAATCACCATATGGAGATATATATCCCCAGTGCAAAAATAAGTTCCTGGTGTCAACATGTATCCACTGCTGCTCCCCCTGCCACAGCCTCTGCTTCCAGGGGTCAGAAACTGTTATCACTGGTCCTTGGATTTCGTTAAAACAGGGCTGAGTACCAAATATAAATGCTGTCTCGAAGTCACCAAGCTGTAACAAATTAAAATTCCTGTCTGTATCCCTTTCACCTAGCACAGTCCATGACTTAGGAAAAAATGTTAAGTTGTGTTGGTTGGTTTATGGAATGGAATAAGTGGTAAAGAGTACGGTTTTGAAATCATAAAAAATGAATTGGAATCTTGGCTCCATAAACTTACCCTGATGTGCTGTTGGCCAGATTACGTAACCTCTTGCTCCCCCAGTTTGCTCGTCTGTAAAATAACTTCATGAGGTTGTTGGGAAAAGTAAATGAGTTAATGCACAAGTTTTAGAACAGCACTTAGTCAATGTCAGCAGCTGTTGTTACTGTCATATAGGATTGCTTGCATTTTTAATCCTTTTCAAAAAAGAATAGTTATTTGAATACCTAGCGGGAAAAAAAAAACAAAAACAAAAAACATTGCAACAGCAAACACTTTCAAGAGGGGGAAATTATAGTTTTGTTGCTGTTTTTTTTTTTGTTTGTTTGCTGTTTAATTTACTAGGGAAACTTGGGGAAAGGACTATAGAGAAAATAGAATTCTCTGAAAGTAATATGGCAGGTTTTACTGGACATTTCTGCTTTTAGTGGCTCTAACAGTCCCAGGACTTTCCAACTAGGAGACCTACCAAAAGCGTATGAAAGTTTCTTAGTCTTGTTTTGATTTTTGTAGCCATAAAAAATAAACCACAAAGAAGCATGGAAAGTTTTCTCTTTGACCTTAGTAGAATTCTTTAACCTTGTGATTTTGCCTTTGTCTCTCTGTGAATGGTGACAGTACTCACTCCCTTACAGGTTAGTTGTGAAGATGAGGTGAGGAATTAGCAAGGTGCCAGGCACACAGCTGATTCAGCTTCAATGTTAATTCATTTCATTTTTCCTCCCCACTTTGCCTTCTGCTCATCCTGCAGCCCACATTCCCGTCGTTTTCAAATGTACAGAAGTGAAGATTGTGTTGTCTCTAGGATTGGCAAACTTTTTCAAGAACTGCCCTAAAAGTTGACAATCTAATAATTTTTCTGATACTCCCATTAAAAAACATATTCTCTAAGAGTTAATCCAAATCATCAAAATATGAAGTCCTCCTTTCTCTTCTAGGACAAGAAGGCTTCATGAATATTTTATGATGGCATCTCTATTTAGGGATGAATCCATTCCCCCTCCTAGAAGAGCTCCAGCATGCTGTGGGCTGCCAGGACTTAGCCCAGGAGTATGATGTTTTACTGAGGCAAAGGTGCCACTGGAAATTGTTTGGTTTCAGGCGTTCAGTTCAAAAACTTTCTAATCCAGGAAGAGTGAATTAATTTCCTGTGAGGATTAGGAAACAAACTTTATATCTCATATATGCACAGTTGCCATTTAATTTTCTTTTTAGGTAATATTTGAAATACTGAGAAAGTTTGTAGTTTTAAGTATATTGGTTAACTTTTCTAGATAAGTTGTTTCGCCATCAGCTAACCCAGCTGGGAGGTGCTTAATATTGACCAAGCCTTTGCTCATCTGGAGAATGATGATGTCTATTATACATATGGACAGATCTGTGTTCTCTTTGACATCTGGAAGGTGGTGGGAAAGAGTAAATTCAAAATACAAAGACTGGTTTTGAGCCCCAGTTGTGCCACTTATTAGTGAGGTGATCCCAAACAAGATATTTAACCTCTGCAGTCTCAATTACCACATCATTAAATACAGATACGGTCACTAGGTTGTGACCACCAGCTAAGTTAAACTGTGAGATAATTTCTACAACCACTGAAGCCCTACATAGAGGTAGATGGGACCTCTAGTCCTCCACAGAGGTAGGCTGTCGCTATCTTTATGTTATATTGTTTATGAAAATAAGTTTTCTTTTCTATAAAGCAAGCATGCCTTCATTGCTTAGGAAGGGTTTACACTTTCATTGAACTGGATATTGCATCTAGTGAGGATTGCTGTTTTTTTCTCCTTGATTTCAGGATTTAACATTTAAATGAAAGTGATCCCTGCCTGCCTTTGGATTGAATTTATCACTGGTTTAGAATAACATGTGTGACACAAAATTTAAAAAGCTGAATAGCTGGTTCTTTTTGAATGCAGAGTAGATCATATTTTCAAATGGCTTGTTCTCATTTAAAAAACCCAAGACGAATAGAATACCTATAAGGATGGTAGGCTTAGGAATTGAAAGCTGTATGTGTGTCTCCAGATGTGCCCTGTTAACATGGGCAAATCGCTTATTTCTCGATCACTAAAAACATCATAGTTTTTGTATGTTTAGGATAAAAATAAAAAGGGAGTATGGTATTTTAAGATCTTTGTGTAGCATAGCATTGTGATGTTAAAGTTTATACTTGGGCTTATTTTAGAAGTGACCTGATTAAGTCTTTCTTTTTTCTGCATTAATCACCTTCCTTTGTATTGTAATCTTTCCTATAAGGAAACTAGCAGACTGGCCCATCATTTTTCTTTCCTCAGTGTTAAATAAGAGTACGTATTTTAAACTTTACCTGTGAATCATATTCCTCTCTCTGCAGTAATTTATTTCCCTACTCTCTCTTTTGCTACTCAAAGTAGTATATGACTTCTAGATGACTTGCTTTCCTTTCAAAGGACAAGAGTACTTACTACTAGGAGATTATGTAAAATCAGTCTTTTTAAAATATGACTTTGTCTCTCCTAGCTTAGAGATACAACTCCATAAAACGAAAGTGAGGATGATATCTGGTAAAGTTCAGATGGAGCTAAAGAATCAAAATCAACTGAACTTTTACCAGGAGTCCTCAGTGAAGTAATTGATTGCGTTCTCCAACGCCCCTCCTTCAATAAGATTTCTGTTTTTTGTTTTCTTTTACTTGAATATGGCTTTTAGGAGGCTTGTATTTAGAGTTTCTGTGCTCATGAAAAAAGAGATAGCTTTATAATTGCTATGTAAGAACTATGAAGTGGGAAAGAACACACTGGCAAGACATATTACAATTACTTTGTCATGCATCTGGTTATGTTGGCATATTTGTTTAATTAAATTCCCTGCTAATTATAACTGTATGTACTTGTGTTAATTATTATTTGCCTAACACTGGTAACAGTGTAATTCTTTAAAGGAAAGCAACTCACTTTCTATTTAAATTAAACTTCAATTTAATATGCTTCCTAAAATAATAGTAGTGGCATTTCATTAGAATAGTAGTTGAAAAATCTTTATCTACCTCAATGGAATTTGGACTCGCTAAAATTTAACAGAGTTGTTTTAATATCAGATTGTAATTAGGGATCTTCAAGTTTTAAAGTAAAATGGTTAACATGGCCAAACCACCAGTTGATGCTGCACGTGGTTCATCTGCTGAAGGAAACATTTTCATCCTTTAAGGAAAACCTTGCCTGTTCTTCCAGACTTCCGGATCACCTTCTATAAAAGAGAGAGGGAGGGAATTATACTTGACAGTGATTCTCAAAGACCTAATTAGAAGTGGGTCTCATATATTCTCTGAAGCATTTGTTTAAAGTCACATTGCCCAGGTCACTTGGTTATGATCACTCACCCCGGTACTTAGCATATGTGTAAGCTTTTTCAGGGTTGCAAATCTATTCGAGTTAAAATGGGATTCCCAGTGGAGTTGAGTGTTTTCCATTTCATTCACTTCATCCTCTCTGTTTCAAAATTCTTCTACCTCTACACATGTCTTCTTCCTCCTACCCTTTGTCAGACAGTAGATATTTTTTAAAATTTCCCCTACTTATCCTAGTGATAAGTGGGAAACTGATTTCCATAGCTGCTCCCTCTTTTTGCATGCATACTTGCATCTTTTCAGAGCATTTGACTCTTATCTGGGTTTTTTTCCTTCAATTTAAAACTACTTCCTCTCTCTGAAATGCCAATCTAAAAAAATTTGCAATTTCTTCTACCTAGTCACTCTCCCTAATTTACATCAAAAACTTTCTTTTCTATCACAAGAGCTTGATCTTTGGCTCCAGACAGAAATGAGTTTAAAACATGCCTCTTCAGGTAAGTTGCTAATTTTCTGAGCCTCAGAGTCCTTGTTTGTAAAATGGGGTGCTCAATGATGACAGCCATCTAGGGCTAGAGAGAAGGTGAAATGATGTAACATCTGTAAAGCATCTAATTCATAGTAGGCTCCAATTATAAACAATGGTCTTTAGTACACACACACACACACACAAACACACACACCCACACCCCTACCCCTTATATATGTGATATTATACGTACCGTGTACACACCACTGAGTTCCTTTTGTCATATGCTCACACTCTATTTCAAGAGACAAAATATACCAACCAATGAGACAGAAGCTACTAAAGTCAGTGCTTTTCAAGCTTTCTTAGTAGTGAAAAATCTTTTCAACCGCAATCTTACATGAAACCATAAGAAACTTATGTGAAACAGAGAAAAGGGTAACTGCTGTCCATGAAATACAAGGTCCTTTTGTGTTCTAAGTCAGACCCTGCAAAATCAGATAGTTCTGAAGTACTGAACCGTTATTTTGAATTCACTCACATTAATGAGTGCCCACTACATGATAGACACTTTGCTAGGACTAGACACAAAGACAAATTAAGACATGGTCCTTCCCGTGAAGGAGTTCATAGGCTGGGAGACAACCTCTTTGAACTCTTAGATTCAGCAATTCTAGATACAGTTAAAGAAAGTAGTTTTAAGGCAATATGCATGGCATAAATGGGATGTGTAAGTACCTAGGGCATAGAAAGCTGTGCTAATCCATGAACTCATCTGAGAAGGCTTTCTGATGATTTAAACAGTTTGCGCCTTGATTGCCAGCAGCGGAAATGAATCCTTATGTAAACAAAAACCTCTGCAAGACTATCAAGGACTAAGACAGAAGACTGAGAAACCCTGGTAGGAAACAACAAATCACATTTATCCTCCTAAATGGGAAAGACCAAACTAAGAAGCTGGAAATGAGGTAGAAGTAAAGAAAAGGGACGAGTTGTTTGATGATTTGAAATAAACATTTTTTATTAATATGAAGAATATAGATTTTTTTAAATTAAGAAAAAGTGCAATTTAGAAAGAATGTTATTGTCCATCTTAAAGTTTTTATTGTCTCCCCCACAACTCTTCCCCAGTGTCAACTGGGAATGTTCAATCAGGCTGCTGTCTAGGAGAGAGAGGCCCTAGGGTATGTAAAATACTACAGATAAATCTACTGTGTCTACAACAGCAATTGGGTTCTCTAGGAACCTAAAAATAGTCAAAACTTCTTTTCACGTTCAAACTGTCACCAAGGTTAGATAACGAACCTTAATTGGCAAAACGAAAATGCTGCATTGTTTTTTGAGGATTCTCAGTTATAATATGAAATTTGTATCTGGTTCATAGTAAAGTGTTATTTATTAGCCACACCTTGATGAATTCCCTAAAATTTGTTGCTGAATTTGGGAGAGATGTTCAGTTCAATTCAACACTCTTTGAGATTGACTGTCGGATATCAGGCACTGTATTAAGTGCAAGAGTGAAAAGGCACAGCCCCTTTTCTCAGAGAGCCCATGGTCTAGTGAAGGAGTCAGATGAGTAAGTAGATAATTATGAAATATTGTGGTAAGTGCTATGGAAGAAACCTAAAGAGTAGGTTATAGAAAAGAGGATGTCATATAAGAGGCCATGACACTTAAACTGAGTCTTTCAGAATGAATGAGAAATTAGGCAGATGAAGACACAGGGAAGGATGTCCTATGTGCTTTCTGTTAAAGTGCAAATCACATATACTTGGATGTCTGATACTTGGGCCAGTCATGCAATATCTCTGAACATAACTTTCCACATCTGCATTTAGTGTTTACCACAAAACATTGTGAGAATTGCACGTGCGAATGCAGGTAAAGAAGCTACTCAAGCCTGGCGCGTAGTCGTTTAAAAATAGGTTAGTTTCCACCATGGCACACGTTATACCTATGTAACAAACCCACACGTTCTGTACTTGTATCTGGAACTTAAAGTAAAACAAAAAATAAAAATAAATAGATTGGTTTCTTTTTAAGTGTTGAAAGCTGGGCTTCCATTGCCAAAGAAGGCAAATGTTGGTGTTTCATAGCAGCTGAATTTGCCAACCACCTACCCAGTGTGGTTAGGCTACTAAAATGGAAAGTTTCATTCCCAATTAATGCACCATTTTTCTCAGAGACTTTGAACAGACATGTTTTTGATCCATCAAATCTTTCTGTCCTGGGGTTGTGTTTGGTTTTTATTCCAATACTAAGGTCTGTCTGAACATGCTGTGCCTTGAGCCATGTAGCACACAGAAGGACAAATGATTTCTTCTTATTATTCTTTTTATTAACAACTGAGGGGAATAGTTAACATTTATTTAATAAAAAAAAAAAAAAAAAAGACTGACTTGAGAGAAACTTTTGGTTATTTTCTAGTGAGGTGAAAAAAAGCTCTAAATGCAGTATGTCAATCTTGTTTCCTAGATAACAAAGCAAATCTAAAACAGTTTTGAACTTTTTTCCTTATTCCTTTTATCATGAATGTTTAATATCCAAAGGAGCCAATTTTTGTTGAGAATTAGCTTCCAGGTTTGGAGACTATTAGCAATCACCACAGGGAGCCTCACACTCCAATTCTATTTCTCATCCTTTTTCCTGAATCGGAATCATTTTCTGTGTAGTTATAGCAAGTGCCTCTGTTTTGCTAGCCTCATCTGCTGTTTTTAAATGTCCACCTCTGCCAAGCTGAAACCTCGTGAAAGTAATCAAATTATGTATTAGGAAAGAGTGGGTCATTGCTTCAATAAACTTGCCAAAATCAACATGTGTAGCCGTCTATACATGTGGAATGTCACTGTGGTCCCTCCTGTAGCTATTTCAGTAATGTCATAAATGTTCTTATAATCATTTTATAATCCTAATATTAGTTAACTATTACGTTTTATCACTTAACTCATGCTAAGCATTTAGCTTGTATTACCCAATTTACCTGTACAGTAGTTCTCTCAGGTAGATACTAGAGTGTTATCCTGTTTATTGTGAGGAAGCTAAGGCACAAGAAATTAAGCAACATGCCCATTATCCTACAGCTAACGGTGCTGGATTCATACCCAGGCCTGTCTGGTTCCAGAACCCATGCTCTTAAATGCTATGCTGTACCTCATCCTTTTAATCCTTCTGTGATCTTAAAAAAAGACATGACAGTCGTTGCTGTCATTGATCTCTTATGATAGTACTTATTAGCTTATTGGTAGTTTTGTTTGTAAATGTTGAAAGCAAGCTTTAGCCAATGCATACTTAATAAGATTTGTATTCAGCAAATGTGCTTTTGCTAACAGTAAGCCAGACATTGTATCAGGCATCAGGGTAAACATACATATACATATGTATATGTCCCGACCTTGAGGAGGTCACCTCTAGCTGGGGCAACTTACTAATTGTACATAATCCATTATCCACAATTCTGAATTCCAAAATGCACTAAGAAATGAAATTTTAAAAATGTGTAGACTCATTTAGCACTAATGCCTGAATTCATATGCGGCCACGTTGTATATAGCCTTTGTTTGTACCTCTTAATATAATTTTTCGTACGTGTGTTTGATTATGAGGTGCTACCCCAAGCTCTTCTGGCATTGTTGCATAATACATACAATACGTAGTAAATGCCCTGAAAACCTTTCTAAAATCTTAACTTTTTGAATTCTGAAATATATCTGGTCCTAAGAGTTTAGCAGAAGGGATTGTGGCCATACATGAATGGACATGTTGTAGCCCAGTGAAAGGAATGATTTACTTCCCCTGATTGAGTAAAGATTCACAAAAGAGGCTGCAGGCAGTGAAACTGGAATTTACCAAAGTTGTTTTGGCAACCTAGGCAGAACTGAAGTCACAGCCAAAGACGTAGACTTATAGAGAATCTGGGGAGGGTATACATGGGAGACAGGACTAGAAAGGCAAGTTGGCAGCAGATTATGGAAGGCCTCCCATGTCACAGGAGAATGCATTCTTTTTCTATCAACTGACAGCCTTTTTTCCAATTTCATTCAGCCTCATTTGCTGATGTGCCTTGCTTTGTTGCAGTGTGTCATGGATCCATTTGGAGAAGCTGATGAGTCATCTTGTGGATGAAAAAAATGAAGTGAAGGAAATTGCTTACTTTCTATGTTGATTCAGGCCTCATTTCATCTTAACCCCCTAGTTAGAGGACATCAGTAATGATTCAGTCTCTGCAACTCATTCCTAAATAAAATTAATTGGAAACTAGATAGCTCCCTAATAACCATGCTTGTTTTTGCATAATAGAAGAAGAAAAGGATTAAATTCTTTGTTCTAATTAATAGAAATGAAAATAGAATTGCAATCCGTGGTATGGCAAAATGAGAGAAAATAAGGCTTGTAAGTAATTTTCATGGTTGTTTAGGAATAATTGTTTCATTATTGAGTTAATAGTTTTTACAAACAGCTTCCATTTCCATATCATATTGCTACAGTCGCTCTTTATTGAGATTGCCTCAGCAGAAGATGACAAGAAGTTGTTTTAAATCCATCACTTGTCTAAAATATGAGTTCCAAAGTAGTTAGGGGAGGGTATGCGGCAGGAGAGAATGAGGTATGGGAGGGAAACAGGGGGTCAGATTGAAATCAGTTGATTAATAAGACAACAAAATTCATTCACCAGCTTGTTTCAAAGGAGACTCTTATTATTCTGGAAAGAAATTAGACATCAGATCCCTCATAGGCCCCAGGCTCTGACATGTGTTTTATAATGACAGTTAATTAGATACTGTCTGCAGCAATCATAGGCTGTCATTTTTAATACATTTCTGGGAAGTTGAAGGACAGGAGAAGTCACCCCCTCCTCATATTCCCCCTTCCCGTAACTGAAATCGGTTGCCAAAATTAACTGTGAATACATGAGGCACGAGTTCAACAATTATACAGCCGTTCTGCACATTTATGTTTCCTACTTAGTATGTACTCTGCATCCCAGGCTGGGCTGGGCATGCATTTTGCAGACAGAGATGTTACTGCAGCCCTGGTAATATTTAGGAACATCTCACACAGCAGTCTAACACCTGGTCTCAAGTGGAAGATGCCTCTTGTCATTGCAACTTATGCATTAGAACAAAAAGAATCTTTCACACTGTTAAATTCAAACTACCAGGCTTCCCTCTTTGCTAAAACACAACTTGCAATGCATTAATTAAAGTCATCTATTCTCACATATGTTAAAACCTTAAATTTGAATAATTCCTGCAGTAGTACTTAACCTAAATTTTTCATGCTCCCTTTTACCGAACATCATTATAGCATGACAATGAAGTATAATATTTCTTAAAAACTAAGCCATGAGGTAGAAACCGTGTTGAAATCATAGATTGTTAATATTTTAAGCGTTCTTGGAAATTTTCTAGTCCACTCGTTTTGCTCTGCAAACAAGGAAATTTGAGTCCCAGAATGCTAAAGTAATTTGCCAAGATTGTGCAGTTCCTGGGCAAGCCTGACTTGGAATTCCATTCTCCTGAGTTCTAGGCTGTTACTCTTTCCCCTTAAGGGCTCTAGCTAGTGACATTACCTGAGTGACTTTGGGCGAAGCCCTGGATGTTTCTGAATTTGAGAGTCCTAGTCTGTAAAATGGACATAGGAATAATATGTACCTCATAGAATTACAGTGAGCATCAGTGGGGAAGCCACTCTGAAGCCTTCAGTAAGACTCCAAGCAACCTTATGTTGCCTTCTGATTGCCTTTATCCTTAGGTGTCCCTAGGACATTGCTGTCATCCCACAGCATGCCTGGAGCTTGTAAGTGCCTTCTCAGGGGCATAAGAAGGCTCTCAGTGCCTTTGTGATTGAAAGCCGTACTCTTTTATGGGCCACCCAGTACCTTTGTTTCTTATTTTAGAGACATGCCCACTCGAGCCATGTGCTGCCATTCAAGCTTTTTCAACCCAAGTTATCATAACTGCTGTCTCTAGGACAGTGCTTCCCACACATGCTTCCCACACATGCCAGAGGAAGAATTACCTGGAGAATGTTTTAAAAGTACAGATTCTCGTTCCTTGACCCACTCAATGCCCTTCTGTCAATTCCCCTCGAAGGAAAACCTTTAGTACAGGAAGTTTGGAGAAGAGCCTGTTAATCTCTGTATTTGCTAGGTTTTGTTTTATTGTTATTATTATTTTCTTTTTGAGCTCCCTGGATAATTGTGAAGACCAGCCAGGTTTTCGAGCGCCTAGTTCTATCAGAGCAGATCATACTATACCCAAAATATGCTAGCTTCAACAGCTGCTAAAATCTCTGGGTGCTTTTTGTGGGTTGTAATTAACTTTCACATGTTGGGGGTTGAAATATCAGCAGTGAACTGATAATATAAATTTTTGGACACACTGGCATTTCTTTCCTTGCGCTTATGTACTCATTCGTACACAAAGCTACCCTGCACCCACTATCACCACTTGGTCTACAACCCTTCTAGTCTAAATGGATTATATAGTAGATAGCTGCTATTGTCTGTAAGATAAGCCTGCTGTCTGCTACCAGTAGAAAACATGTTTGAGATTTGTTTCATTTTATTTTATGGTGGTAGTGGTTTTAATCCCTTCATACCCAACATCCGAATGATATGGCTGGGTTTGTGTTAGGCCATTCGTTCTTACATCTGGTTTCCTCATAATCAGTGATACAGATTTTCAAAACACGTAGCTGGGATTAAGGATGTGGTGTGTGGTACTGATTATTCTCTGTGCAAAATAGACTGGGATCAGAAAGCATATTAAGCCATAAAACAAGGCCTAACCTTGTATGAGTCTCTACCCAATGAGCTAACCAGCCAGGGCAGAGTTGGGAAGGCTGCAGGATTGTAGGCCATTAACATCCCCAAAGAGCCAGGCTGATCTCTTGAATTATTCTCTGGCATGAGCAGAGAGTGTATGCAATAGCCAGTTCCATATGTTACTATAATGGTTCACTTGCTTTCTAAATGAATGCAGCCTCCTTACCAGCTGTGGACTCTTAAATGTTTGTAAAGGTTTGAAGATGCCCCATAGGAGGTAGAATGACATTGAATAAAGATGTTGAAAAAAATAATGCAACCAAAGATGACGAGATAATATATATTACAGTTAGTTTAGCCAGAACCCAGCACATAATAAGCTTTCAATAAATGTTAACATCAGTTGAGGTTATTACTATTATTCTTGTGCCATCATTGTTTAACTCAAGTTATTACTGATAATCAGTGGCATATTGACTATGGATGTGAAGCATAGAAAGTTCAAGACATTTAACTTGATTTTCTAGAAAACAGCAGTTTAAACAATCTACTTTGTTCAAGCCTAACTTCTTACCCTATTTGTGCATATTATAGTATATGGTCCTTAACTTATGGACATTAGTTCTGAATTCATGTTTCCACTGGGTTTAGTGCATTGGATGTTTTTAGGTGAACTAAATGGGCTGTATGAAGCTCATCTCTGGAATAATTTCAAGAATCACTGAGGCTTATGGATAATTCACATTGTCAATTCAAAGTTTATGATTATTTTTCCCTAAAGGCTCAATCCTCCATCCAGCTTGCTCCCCCGCCCCCACCACCACTTTATTAGTTGAATAAATTAGGATGAACACATGGCTAACCTGACGAAAGCCTGTTCTCTCTAGCAGTGGCCCAGATATAGGGCAGTGGAATAGAGCACCGTCTTTACCCCTGGGACTCCAGGTCTGGGGATTTTAAATAACATTAACTCTATGGAGCTATAATTATGGCAGTTTTTCAAAAAGGTAGACAGCATTTTACATGATTTTTTTTTCCCTTAGTTTGTCTTTTCAGAAGTGAGGAATTGCATTTCCCTCCTGAACTCTTTACTAGGTTGTGCCACGTGCCAGGATTTCTTAACGTCTTTAATCTGTAGTATGCCTAATCTTTGGGGGAAAAGGAGTAGAAATCAACATGCATGAAATGTACAGCCTTCATGTGTTAGGCTTTGTCTCAGTTAGAAGAGTGTACATGGATCATTTGCAGCTTGTAGCATGGAGAAATGATGTCAAGCCACCGGTGAAGCCATTCATTTAAGCAGTCAGTTTGACGGTCTCACAGGGTGATCTGCAAACACGTGACCTTCTTAATCTGGGTACACAATGTAGCTCTGTTTATATATTCTTGTCTTTTAGTTTATTGTCTTTAATAAAGTTAGGCAAGAGGATAAATTAGTTTTATCTGCCAAATACATAACAGGTGCGTCAGCAGGCATGTCTGTAACTACACTAAAGCTATCTGGGATATATTCTCCCTATAGTTTTTCTTTGTATGAAGTACATAGGGAGAACTGTGGCACAGTTAAAGCATCAAAATGTCTAAGAAAATATACAAGATTTTTTCCCTATCCGTGTCTCCTGTGGGGCATCAGTAAGCCTTTCATTCACTTTTCTGTCGTGCATCCTTAGAGACAGTAGGACTGATTTTGCACTTGCAATGGAGAAAGTCATGGTTTATAGACCATGTGGGATATTCTTGTGTCTAATTAGAAGAATTGAACTTTAATGTTCTCTACTTTTCTTCACTTCAGGAAAGGATTTCTAGGAGATATAAGACTAGGCTCGATGCTAGAAGGAAACCACATCATCTAGAAGGAATTGCATCTGTCTTCTTTTTACTTATAGTCTTAATAGACTTAGGGTTTATTGGACATTACTGGGTATTCTGTAGATAAAAAGCACTCTTAAAGAAATAGAGAAAAATAAGGTGGGATATCTAATTCTAGCTGGGCTAGAAAGCTAAAGCAAGTAGGGACTTCAAGTTGCAACCATGATTTTAAAGAATAGGTTAGCAACTTAAAGATACTGAGTTTTTCAGTTTCTTTTTCCACCATTTCTTTATTAATTGTCATAAGTCTGTTTTCTAATTCCACCCATCGGTTCTAGGAATACAAATGGTGTTGTCTTTATGTTGTTGCAAAATAAAGCAACAATGCAGCATCCTCCTTAAAGGCTACTCTCTCTCCTTTTCTGATGCTGCCAACTGAAATGACATGTTTTGTATGTTAGTTTCAGTTCTATATTAATTTATTCAGTCATCTTTCAGGAGTTAATTGAACGTCTTGTCTCTTGTTCCAGACATTTGGCACGTGTTGCCCCAAGCCCAATTCCTTTATGTGGAAAAAGGGACTGCCAAAGAAGGTTAATTTACCTTCTTGTGAATGAAGGACTCCAGAATGTGAATGATGGATTGGGATCCATTGTCATTGTGGACATGAGTCATTTACTCTCCTGTCTAATTTTTTAGATCATGGGTAATTTATGAAAAATTCAATCCATGTTTGATTTGTACCCTCTTAAATCATCAACATATTATTTTTTAAGAGTTATCAAGTGTTCAAGAGCTAACATTTGGCTTAGAGTTAGCCTATTCATATGCCAAATAATTTGGATGAAGTACAGAAACCTATTGCTTTGGGTCTTCAAATGGATGATCTTAACAAAGTATGATTCTCTGTGTTTCTTTGTTGCATGTTATGGGCCATGAATTTGTTCCCTGCTTTACTGATGCCCTCCTATTTGCTTGGTATCTAAGAATACTTATCTGTAATTCGCTGCCATACTAAAAATAGGAAACAAAGCTGTCCTGTAACAAGAAGGCCCATTTAGCATTCTGGAAAGTAACAAAAATGAAAACAAAAAGGAGCAGGAGCTTTAAATTTGTTCTAAATACAGGACCGTTTGAGGGCCAGGAGAATTAATTTATATTTTTAAATATTATTTTATAAATATATTTTGTTGTTGATTTTTTAGATTTAGTCTGCTAAGATTATAGATTTAAAATGGTGAGTTTTACCACGATCTTTATTGATTTTTGTTCCCTATCAAGCAGAATTCTTTGAGCATAGTATTTATCAGAACTTCTCGTGAGATTGAAGGTCATGTACACTTTCTTCTAGTCTGAGAGAGAGAGAGAGAGAATATGTATATATCAAGTGTGATTGTATTAGGCATATTTTCAGAAGAAATTATCAGGAAACATTATTACTGAATTCTATATCCAGGTCTGATTCAGACAATCTGAGGATCACCTTTTGGAACACAATGTAGAGAAAAATACTTCCTGCAAAGGATTATGTGAGAAGGTGCTACTCGAGAGCTGAAAAGGGCTTTCGCATTCTTAGTGCATTTATTCTAAGGAATAGGACGGTATTATGATTATTGGTGGAATAAGGATGCACTGATTTGGAATTATAGTAGAAAGTAGATGAGTAATATAGATGCGAGATGGCAGCACATTGGTGGGAATGCAGACTATCTGGGTTCAAATTCTGACCCAGTCACTAATTAGCTTTGTGACCTTGAGCAAGTCGCGAAACCTCTCTGTACTTTGGTTTCCTCATGTGATATATGGGGATGATAATGATCAATACCACGTTTTATAAGGTTGTTGTAAGGATTAAGCTTGTTAATACATGTAAAGTTATTAGAAAAGTCTCTGGCATATAGCTAGTATCTATGAATGACTATTATCATGAGTCGTTATGAAGTTTGTCTTGGTGCATACCTTACCCAGGTAATAGTCTGTGCTTTCTGGAATTACATAATCTCTGCATCTCTATGCTAATTGAAGCCTAGATATCTAGTAACATTCATTCTCTGTCTTCCATTTTTTAAAAAAATTTCTCTGAAAGATTTATAAAAATATACTTGATTGAGAATTACAGACATTCTCCCAAGAATATTTACATTTTAACCAGGACTGTGCCATGATTAAGACAAAGGAAAGGTCCAAAGTATTAAGAGTTTTGACCCAAGTTGCCATCCATCCTACTCCATCTCTTGATGCTTATCTTAGGGGATAATTAATGAGAAAAGAAAAATGTAAACCAAGTTCCTCATGAATCCCTTATTAACTTTGAACAGGACTCAATCTGAGATATTATCTCATTTAAGACTTCTCGGGTCGGACATGGTGGCTCACACCTGTAATCCAAGACCAGGAGAGAGGCAGGAGGATCACTTGAGCCCAGGAGTTCGAGACCAGCCTACACAACATCAGGAGACTCTCTCTACAAATAATAAAAAATTAGCTGGGCTTGGCGTGTGCCTGTAGTCCCAGCTACTGGGAAGGTTGAGGCAAGAGGATGACTTGGGCCCAAGAGGTGGAGGTTGCAGTGAGCTGTGATCACACCACTGCACTCCAGCTTAGGCAAGAGAATGAGGCTCTGTCTCAAAAAAACAAAGACTTCTCTACCATTCTAAGATGCAGATAGGTCAGAAGTTTGTGACAACTGACTGTGTCCCTCCATTACTCATTCAGAAAGTTAGCATCTTCTAACCGAAGTTTTAGAGCTGCGTCCTCTTCATTCTATCACACAGCAGAAACAATACCCAAGCAATAATTGCTTTATCTAATCCCTTATTAGTCTATAATGTGGTCTCTGTTATGTCACTTTTTTCCTTTTAATTTAATTCTACTAAAATGCTAACACTGTTTCCCTTCTGATTTAGCCTCACATGGGCTGCATCAGAGACTTTTAAGTAAATTGTTACAGTGTTAATTAGAATTTCATGGTCAGGCGCCACTCCTTTAATAGATATGATATGATTTGGCCTTCTCTGTATCTTCAAATAAGCAATACTCAAACATCCTTATGATCTCTCCTGCTGCCTTAGAAGATTTGAGATAATGGAGGGATGACGAAGCAATCAAACAAAATCTATTGATTCACCTTGGTGAGTGTCACTTATACATCAGTGAGTACCTTGGATGCAAAATTACCTTTGGAGTTTAAATGTCATTGCAAAGTTGTATTGGAAAGGTAATTTTGTTTTGGTAGGCCATGGGGTTTTGCTTTCTGATACTATAAAATTTATATCTACTTGCCATCTTCATTGTATAAATGAGAGGTTTAAATGCTGTGTATTTAATGCCCCTGTCTATAAAAATGAGGGTTTTTTTTTTAAATGGCTTTCTCAATACTACTAACTCTTATTTTTGCCTCCGTGTTGAGAAGTATGGATTTATGATACTATAAAACACAAAGAATAGGGTGACATCACAAAACTGGGAAGATAACCTTTTCTTAGCCTTTGGAAGCATGAGGCACTGGCCAGTGAGTCAGCAGCCCCAACAGGAGTAGAATATGCTGTCTGTATTCCTGCCAACACTTTGGTTCTGAAAGAAAATGCTGACTCTTGGATATTATATCTTTCTATATAATGGAAACAAAAAGTATCAAGAAGCAAAATTCCCTTCTAAGTGTTGAATTCAAAACCATTTGTGAAGAAGGCTTTTGGAAGCAGAAAACTTTTGAAGGCCATTCTGGGTTTTCTCGTCCATTTCTTCACACCCTAGGGTGGCCATGAAACTCAAGATCAGACCAGATCTCTTGGGGTTCCTGGAGTCACCGTAAAAAATAAACTGGCTTTCTGTAGGCTATAAAATCTAAAGATGGTTTGTCCACACTGAGGTGCCATTAAAAGAACAGTGGGCCTGGAGTTTGTAGACCTGAGTTTGGAATCTGGCAGAGCCACTTACTAGTTGTGTTTCCTTGAAGATATCAGTTAGTCTCTGGGTTTGTTTCTTTGTTTGCAGAGTGCAAGAATTGGAATGGCAGTGAGTGCAGAGGCCCTGTACAATCCTAAAACTTAGTAATTCTGTCAGTGTCAGGGCTAAGTAATTCTAGATGGTTGCAGTCCTCAAAGCCCAGCTGCCCACACACTTAAAGCTCGTGGGAGAGATTGATATGTCTCCAGAGAGTCTGCCTTGCTCTGGGCCTTCTTCACCTCTGTGAGTCTCCCATGTGAGGCTCAGCAGTGACTCATCATGATCACTGGAGTGGCAGGGGGCTCAGAGCCTCAACTCCCGATTGTGTTCTGGACTTACAACTCTTAATGCCTTTAGCTAAGTTATCTAACTTATCTTTAGTTTCACCAGCTGCAAAGCACAAATAATGTGTACTTCCAGACCTGCCACATAATCAGTGATAACACAAAAAAAGCTTTTATTATGTCAGAACCAATCTCTTCTAATTTTAATTATTACTTTGTGGCTTCTAATTTTAATAATCATTTCTTTGTAATCCTAGCCTATATGAATCGTTTTGGGAGATGAATACAACCAAGTGGGGTCAGTATCAAAAGGCTGCCAAGTGTCACTGCTGCTTGTGTTGCAGTATTGTCTGCAACTAGTATCTTTGAAGCTTTTATTAAGACCATATTGACTTCCTTAGCTCAGAGGAATTAGGAAATGTTATATTTATCCATATCCATAGGTTTACTAAAGTAAATGTAACCTCTGAGGGCATGCAGTCATTCAGGGATCCAGACTAGCTAGATACTTGGGCCTCTAGGCTCACAAATAAAGCAAGTATCCCTCCTTGGTTTTATAAAGTTCTTGGATTACTTCAGATCCCATAAATGTACCCATCCTTGGGGCCTTGAGGGCATTAACATTAATCAAAGTGATGCAAAATTCAATTAGAAATTATCTGATGCTCCCTGCATGTTGATTTTACTAGGCAAGGAGTCTCTTTTGCAATAATGTGCTTGAACAGATGAAACTGAGATCAGGCAGGCTGAAAGCTGTCAAAGGATAAGTTTCACATAAGGGCAGAAAAATGAACCCGACATGGGAGCCTTCTTCACAGTCATTCATAGTAGGAGTGGAGCCTAGAGCAAATCACACTCTAATGGGTCCCCTGAAACACTTCCTTTTGTAGATAAAATCTGGTTAAATGAATGCCAGGAATGACTGTCACCTTCGATTAAATGTTCCTCGAACCTGGGTACATAACTACAATTATACTGTGCATGTGGAGAGAGGGACACCATAGCAAAGGCAAATGGTATTGTGAGGTATGTATAGAAAGACAAAATTAGTCTCCATAGACCTTCCCTCTGGCTTCAAGACCACCCACTGGTGGATTCTGTATGGTTACTCGCCCAGGCCATTGGAAAGCAGGGTGTCAGAGTGGGAAGACCCAAATGTCAAGACAGACTAGGGTCTGAATCCCATCTATGCCATTTATTTGCCTGGTGACTTTGGACAAGTTGTTTAACATCACTGTGCCTCATCTTTAAAATTGGGAAAATGGGAATATTTTGAAGATGGGTAATAAAATATATATAGGAATTCATATAATGCCTGATACATGGTAGCATTAATACATTATTTTTTAAGGAACCTCTTATAACTTGTATCTGCTACTATGAATATAAGCCTTTGCATCCCTTGAAAACTTTACTTTTTTAGTCCCTTTCCTGTCACAGGGGACTTAAGTATATGAAGTTATCTTCATAGCATCCTTAAGTCTCATTGTTGCCCGTGTTGCCAAGGCCAGCTCTAGTTGGATATGTCCTGGGATCAGGGGTTGGTTGTTGAAAGAGTAGATCATAATTTCATACCCATATGGACTTTGATGCTTACATATGAAGCACTACTGTGTGTGACATCATGATATCAAGTCATGGCCTAGCCTTCGTCCTATTTGTGGTTCCCTTAGGATGTAACTGCTTTTATGAGCAATGAATTTCATATGATTCCTAGTGGCAGAGGGCCAGAATATTCATATCCCTTGCCATGCAGAATTACTCATCCATCTATATTCTCTTGAACTCTGTTACATTTAGGTAGTGTAATAAAGTGTGTGTTCAGTGAACTGTGTGGAGCGTTAGTGTATGGGATCATTGCTTGTTGGTAGTTTTAAAAACTGCAGATGATTTGGAAAGGAAGAAGGTTTAGACTTTGATAGACTCACAAAGATAGCTCAGTTCCTTCTTACTTTATGTACAGTATACCAGAGATACATGTTCTCAATAACAGGAGGTAGTACAGATTTGGGGCTGTGATGCTTTCAAACTTTGCCAGACTCTTTCATACAGTTTAATTGCATAGGCCCTTAGTCGATGGCATGAAGAGAAAGCTTTATACAGTAGATGAAATGCATGTTTATTTTTGATGTGGTTTGGTTTGCTTTCTTTGGACAACTTATGCATGTAATATATTCCTCATACCCCCATCCTTCCACTCTTAAATAATAGGAATCATTAGTTTAAAAATGTCTGTTTTGGCCGGGCACGGTGGCTCACGCCTGTAATCCCAGCATTTTGGGAGGCTGAGGCAGGCAGATCACAAGGTCGGGAGATCAAGACCATCTTGGCTAACACGGTGAAACCCTGTCTCTACTAAAAATACAAAAAATTAGCCAGGTGCGGTGGCGGACGCCTGTAGTCCCAGCTACCCAGGAGGCTGAGGCAGGAGAATGGCGTGAACCTGAGAGGCGGAGCTTGCAGTGAGCTGAGATCGCGCTACTGCGCTCCAGCCTGGGTGACAGAGTGAGACCCCGTCTCAGAAAAAACAAAAAACAAAAAAGGGTGTTTTAACTATCTTTCCATTTTCAATGATAATATTACTAATTATGTTAATAATTCTAATCAATAAAAAAGCCACTTTTTTTAAAGTGCTTTATCATTTGATTAACATATAGTCTTCTCTTTGCTCATATTTTTTTTCTTTATCATCATCTCTTTCTTACTAGGCAAAGGCCAAGTAGAAATGCTTGTAATAGTCCATTGCAGTTATTGAACTCTTGTGGTTAAGACTTCAAGAGTTCATTAAGAGGACAGAAAAATGCACCTTTGATATCTTAATCTGATCACTGTAATTGAGAAAATACACCTTAATAATTATTCAGTAGGTATATTGACCTGATCATTCATTTGCCTTCTAATTTGGACCTTTGGTCTTGGCCCTTCTAAGTTTATCTCCATTTAACTAGGTGATATATGAAGCACCCTGGACATGAGTATTCAAGGGATGGAGCACAGGCCTTTCTTCCTCTCTGGGGTCTGTTCTTCTCGTGTGTGGCATTGCTGGTGAGCTCCATCAGGGAGCTGACAGTCCGGGCTAGTGATAATGATGCCTTCAGATTTCTTCAAAGTCTGTAATTAAATGACATCACTGAGTCTTAAATGCATCTGCTGTGAAAGTCAGAAGGCTAAATTATCCCATTAAAGAGAGAAAAGTGTTACTTGGTGTTACAGAATCCCAAGTTTAGTATGCTGAGGAGTTGCTTCGGGAAGGCTGTTGAAAGCCAGTTGAGCATGGAACATAGTGGGAAGATTGGGAGGCTGGAAGGCCATGTGGTTCAGAACAAGCTGTTCAAGAATCACAGCTGCACCCAGGCTAAAGTTTAAAAAAAGAAGCCATTAAAAAATTTATTTTGCTTTCCCAAATGCAATTAACTGCTTGACTGCTGGTTTTTACTCCTAACAGCTGTGCTGTTTCGGGACCTCCAGAAGATATCTGCAGCTACATGACCACAGAACAGTGTATTGTAGTTAATTAGAGCATGGTTTGCGTGAGATCAAGACCACAAGTTTAGTTTCCGTAGGGGCTAACTTCACTAAGTTCAATCACCAGTTAATATATTCCCAGCCTTACTTACCCATCTTCCAGATTACTGCCTCATAGCAAAACGGGTCTGGAAAAAGGAACTTCTGTTAATCAGCCCAAGCGCCCCCGCCATTGGAATAATACCTAAAAATTATGTGCTCCAAGTCTATTTGCCTACATGGGTAATTTCTAGAATTAAAGCACTATTAATTTTTCAGTTGCTAGTTGTGATATCCCCTTTTAAATATAAAAAATAACAATATAGGCATTTGATCAAATCTGAGTATTTTCAATACCCATTTTCTTTGACACTTCCATAGAATTGAGAAATTTTTTCAGTTGACTTTTTTTTCCTTCCCATGTGTGTCTGATTTACTGTACTGTATCATAACTTAGGAGTTTTGTCTTTTGATGACTGTATAATTTAGGGATAGAGTGAAAAGACAAGGAGGAAGTGAGGTGACTTGGACAAAAACCACCACATATTCCCTCCTTTTTCACTAAGCACATACTTACTTTCTCTAAATTGCCTGGCTTCTTTCATCATCAGCCCCCAAAAATGCCATTATTTCTACTCACCAAACCGAGGCCAGAGGAAGAGATGGAAGACAGAAATGGGCACATGTTTTGGGTTTTTTTTGTTTGTTTTGTTTTTTGAGATGGAGTCTTGCTCTGTCGCCCAGGCTAGAGTGCAGTGGCACAATCTTGGCTCACTGCAAGTTCCGCCTCCTGGGTTCATGCCATTCTCCTGCCTCAGCCTCCTGAGTGGCTGGGACTGCAGGTGCCAGCCACCACGCCCGGCTAATTTTTTATATTTTTAGTAGAGATGGGGTTTCACTGTAGCCAGGATGGTCTCGATCTCCTGACCTTGTGATCTGCCCGCCTTGGCCTCCCAAAGTGCTGGGATCGCAGGCGTGGGCCACCGCACCCGGCCAGAAATGGGCACATGTTTTATTTCCTTGATTTTACTTTAGAAACTTTAATTAATATTCTTACTTCACACTTCAACTTCTTTCCAATATACCAAATATATCAATAAGGGGTTCTATTTGGTACATAAAAGAAACCAATACAAAAACAGAAGTTTTAGGCAAAAGAGGTACTTTTTTTGGAGGACACTAGAATGTCTTATGGAATCTAACCCTTTGGAAGGACAAAAACCAGGGTAGCACTGGGGGCCTCGGCAGGAGTCGTCTGCGAATCTTCCCTCTGGGTCATTGCGTGACCCAGTTATCACTAACTCCTAAGCCCCAGGTCTCTCGCTTCGGCCAGGGGTCTGCTGATACTGCACATCATCTAGAGCAAAGGCAAGGCCATGAGACAGAAAACATGGTTTCAGAGTCCACCCTGCTGGAGACTGGATCCTTCTCTGAGAAAGGAGACTGGGTATGCCACCCAAGAACTATCCATGTTGGTGGATCCAGGTTTAAGGCAGGGTCCAGAACATAATTCAGAATATCACAAAACAGGTGTCAAAGAGTTTTCCAGACCAGCATCTGTTCCAGAAATATGAGGAAAGCTCTCAAAGCATATTCAGTACCTGAGAAGTTTGGAACTCCAGATCAAGAGAAGCATTTTTCCTCAGGCTTGAGGCCACATCGAAGGTCTGCACTTTGTGTCACTTTACATTTTACTGACCTTTATTCAATTGTTTTCCTTGTCTCCCCCATCTAACCAAAGGCCATGTAAGATCCAACAGTGATGATTTCACCATCCTGGCATTAGAAGACTTATGGTTTAAGTATCTCATATTAAATGTTTCCTCCTAATCATCCAGGCAAACAAAGAAGTCAGAATATATTAGTCCACTAATGTATGTTCAGTATCTGCTATGCTCAGAGTATTGTGCTAGAATTGTAGAAAACATAAGGAAGTTGAACCAGTTGCTGAATTCAAATTGCTTATACTTTAGTTATCAATATAAAATATAAACAGAGAAGTAGTTACAACTATTCTTCAAGGTTTGAAGTAAATTCCAAACGATCAGTCTGTAGATGCAAAGTGCCTTAGGCATAAAAGATTCATGAATAACAAAAATAATGATAAGCAATATTTACTGAGCATTTTCTGTAAGGTACTTTTTTTTTTTTTTTTTTTTTGAGTTAGTGTCTTGCTCTCTTGCCAAGGATGGAGTGCAGTGGCAGCATCATAGCTTACTGCAGCCTCCAACTCCTTGGCTGAAGTGATTCTCCCACCTCAGCCTCCCAAGTAGCTGGCACCACAAGCATGCACCACCACAACAGGCTAATTTTTGTTTGTTTGTTTGTTTGTTTGTTTTTGGTGAGATGAGATCTCTCTATATTGCCCAGGCTGTGTCAAGTACTTATACAAAGCACTTTTTATGGGTTAAATCATTTAATCCCTTAACATATAGGTGGTAGTGCTTTATAGTTAAAGAGACAGGCTTACTGTCTTAGTCACTTTGACCTGCTATAATAAAATACTGTAGACTGGGTGGCTCAAACAACAGACAGTTCTGGAAGCTAGAAGTCCAAGATCAGAATGTTAGTGTGGTCCAGTTCTGGCAGAGGCTCTTGCTGGCTTACAGATGGCCTTCTCTTTGCTGTGTCTTCACAAAGGGTGCAGGGAGAGAGCAAAAGCAAGCTCCCTGCTGTTTCTTCTCATAAGGGCACTCATCCTGTTATGAGGGCTCCATCCTCATGATCTTATGTAAACCTAATTGACTCCCAGATACCCCACCACCGTATACTCTCACATTGGGGGTTTGAGTTTCAACCTATGAATTTGTGAGGATAGGGATGGAGACCCAGTTCAATCCATAGCACTCCTGGAGGTTAAGTAACTTATTCAGGGTCACACAGGTAGCAATCTAGATACTACTTCTCTGTGCGCATATATATATATATATATATATATATATATATATATATATGGAATTTATATATATATGGAATTTATATATAGATATATGGAATTCATATATATATATATATATGGAATTTTCTACAGGAAAGGGAGCTTGAATAAGGTTCATATAGCTTCTACACACTGCACTTGCTGGTTTCTTGGTTGGTTCTTCTGCTTTACATGCTGTTACTTTTCCTTTGCTGGCCCCTCCTCATTCTCTATCTAAATTGGAGTATCTCAGGGCTCAGTTTTAGACCTCTTCTCTCCTCTTTTCCATCAGATCCACTGCCTAGTCTTACAGCTTTAAATAACAACTATACAAGAATAGCATCTAAACTGTTATTGCAGTGCCAGTCTCTACTCTCAACTCTCAGTTCATATATCCACTGCCCACTTCATGTCTCCACTTAGATGTCTAATCAGCATCTTAAACTCCACTTGTCCAAAACAAAACTCACCAATTTTTTTTTCCAGAACTGCTCCTCCTACTATCTTGGTCATCTCAGTAAATGCTTCACCCTCCTATTTGCTCAGACAAAAGTTCTTTATGTCATGCTCAACACTTCTCTTTTTTTTTTTTTTTTTTTTTGAGACAGAGTCTCCGTCTGTCACCCAGGCTGGAGAGTGCAATGGTGTGATCTTGGCTCATTGCAACCTCCACTTCCTGGGTTCAAGCAATTCTTCTGCCTCAGCCTGCCTAGTAGCTGAGATTACAGGTGCCCGCCACTACACCTGGCTAATTTTTATGTTTTTAGTAGAGACGTGGTTTCACCAAGTTGGCCAGGCTGGTCTCGAACTCCTGACCTCAGGTGATCCCCCTGTCTCAGCTTCCCAAAGTGCTGGGATTACGGGCATGAGCCACCACACCTGGAAACACTTCTCTTTTTTTTATACCCCACATGCAATAGGCCCTCAACAAACCTTGTGTGCTCTACCTTCAGGCTGTATGGAGAATCTGACCTTTTCTAGATAGCAAGATCTTCTGCTCTTTCACCATATAATTCATGAAATATATGTTTTCTCATAAAACGAACTTGACATCCTACACTTTCTCTACTGCTACCCCACTGAATCAGGCCACCATCATGTCTCATCTCCATTATTTTGCAATGTCTCCTATCGGACACTTTTTACTACTTTTCTTGCCATATAGTCTGGTTTTCACATGGCGACCACAGTGATCCTATTCAAACACAGGGTAGATTATGGCACTTTGTTAAAGTTCCAATTCTTCCCCATGCCCTATAAAGCAAGAAAGAAGGAGGAAAGGAAAACTAGGGGCCAGAGCATTTTCTGGACCAGCATCTATTCCAGAAATGTGATAAAAGCCTTAGTTTATTCTTTATCTGAAAAGTTCTAGAACACAGGTCTCCAGAAAATACTTGAGGAAAAGATTACAGCCACACAGAAGCTCCCCATTTAGTGCGACTTTGCATTTTGCTGATGTTTCTTGAATTCTATGCCACTACTCCCTCCCCTTCCCCAGGACCAAAGGGCGTATATTTTGCTTTCGATGACTTGTGCAGTTGTTGATTTCCAGCAAGCTTCTGACTGTAGTTTCACACTAATGATACAGCATTACCATTTGATGGTAGAATAAAAGCAGTATGATGTATTAGAAAGAAGATTGGCTGAGGATTTGAAAGCTGTGGATTCTAGGCCCGTTGCTGATCCTAGGTGTATTTTTGGTCTACTTTAACTGTATATCTATCTCAGTGACTATATTTGGTTATAAGACTGTGTTACTGTTATAATAATTGCAGGTTTACTAATCAGCCTGCCTATCCATTTCAAAGGGAAATTGTTATTTTGGTGTCATTTTCAGGATATGATGGGGAAAGACTTTCTCTGTTCAATTTCAATTTCTAAGAATACACTGTTAAAAGTACTGATAAACTTTATATACAAGGTGTGCATTTTAACCATCACAGCCATATTATACTGACTGACTTTCTAACTCTCCATCTTAGATGTAGTCAACATTTTGATCATATGTTTTAAAGTATCCAAGGACTTGCCCCTCTTTCTGGATAGGGAGATCTTCAACCTGTTGACCACATAATTAGATGAAATATATATTCTCTTGTAACAAACCTGACGTCGGTCATGTTAGGCAGCTCCTCGGGGAGTCAGAAGCTGCTTCCAGCCTCGTAAATAATGAGCACATAACTAACAGAACCTGATCTTCCCAGCGGAAATACGTCAGCCTACTTCACAGTATGCAGTATGGTCCAAGTATCAGTGGTTGCTGAGTGAACTGCACTTCCCCCAGCTGGAGGAGAAACAAGCTTTTTTAGGAGTGATAGAGCATGCAGTAGGATGTAGACAGGAAAGGAATCTGATGAATTGATTTTCACTGGAAAAGGCTCAGAGATTCTTCACCTGAGATTGCTTAATAGTCTTAAAGCTTTAAGCTGCTGCTGAGTCTCTGTCCAGCCCACTGAGGCACTTTCATGTTGTGAAGCACTGAGTAGGCTGAAACAAATCATGGAAAATCATGCTTCCATTTCCTGGAGCTGTGGGGGCGATGACCATAACACCTCAAGTTGCATCAAAGTGATGGAACTTAGGCAACTGGATGGAAATATGAGGAAATAATTTGCTGCTATCAGAAGTTCACATGTTAACCTTATTTACCCAATTTGTATTTTGTGGGTGACCACATGCATTTCATTTGAAATAATTAGGCAAATTCTTCACATAATTCATCTCCTGTTACTAGAGCTAGGTTGTCCTTCTATTTAAGATTTACAACTAGCCAGTAACTGAAGGCAACATATGACTGAAATATTCTTCAGTTCCGTGAGAGAAGCCTTTCCAGACTGAGATTTGCAGGTAGAGTTTCATGCTGCATGCGGCTGGGGGCTCTCTGGAACCTGCTTGTCAAATAAACAGAGAACATTCATTCTCAGGCATGTGGTCCCAATAGCTTTCACAAGCATTAAACTCACTTAGAAAATAATTAGTAATCAAAAAAAGCATTTAAACTCAACTCTCTGAAGCATGGAAGGAGATGTACATTACATCGATTGAATTATCATTACAAATATCTACTTTAGTTGTAGGCGTAATTAGGTTTTAGAAAAAGAAGACATTTATGTAGATTGGGGGATGTGGAAGGTTTTAATCACTGGAATACCATTTTTATTACAGCTGGATATTAGGGACTGATATTGAACAATGGATCCACTCTTTTCCACTGAGAATGGTGGAATCTTCACATTTTAGAACTAAGAGGAAGCTGGCAACTGATCTCATTCAGCAGCTGCCTGTTCAGGCTACCCAGACCCTAGAAGTCTGAGAAGTTGGTGATAGGGTTTACAAGTTATTTTTAGTATATTTATGAATATGAATGCATGCATGATAAGACCACAAAACTACAAATCGATTTATTTATATTTGGGTTGGAGTTATATCAACTCAAAGTGTAGCGTGTATTGTATGCTCCATAGAAATAGGGGCTGGGTCTACCTAGTTGAGTTCTGTGTCCGTAGCTCTCATGAATAGGACTTCACACCTGGTAGGAATTTTAATATTTGTTAGTTGGACGGTTGAACAAATGAGTGGAAGAAGAACTAATCAGAAATTCTTCTGACAGTTATAGACACTTGGATTAATTTTCTTAAAGAAGGAATCAATTACTGTTTAATAAGCACAGTTTGGTTAGTAAAAATATTTCAAAACAAAATCTCCATGAGAGCAAATTAGTAATATAATGGTGTGAAAATGACTTTGCACAGTTGTAAACTAGGGCCCAGAAAACTTAAGTGTCTTAAGTTGAGCAGGGGGATGATGGCAAAACCAGGATTAGAATCCAGAGCTATTGGCCCACCGTCTTCCCACCACGAACTATGTTATTGAAAACAGATCAGGTTCCTTTAGGTGTTTAACCTTTATGAATGAAAATGCTGCCTAAGATTTGGAAATCAAACATTTACAGCTCTAAATAAAACTTGCCTCTACAGTTACTTCTCACTTTTATTCTTACGTCTAAAGGGTGTGGAAACATCACTGAACATTGTTTTTCACGTGCAGTTGAGACTCTGTTCAAGGGAGTTTTGTCGTTTAGGGAAGTTTGGGGGGTTACCGGTACCTTTGAGAATCTGATGACAGCTGTGTACCATGGACAAACACGTGTATGCCCAGACGCAGGCAGTTTTACTCGTGGCATCGGACAGTTCACAGACTCCACGGTGAGGTTCCTGATTTGGGGGCTCTGCCGCCATTCTGTTTGGCCCTCTTTTGGTTTGGATGTTCCTTTCAGAATTGATGAGCTTTCACATTTGTTTCTACTCCGATCAAACAGCTCACATTGTTTCATCATTTAAAATACCTTAAAATGGCCAGCTGCGATGGCTCAGACCTGTAATCTCAGCACTTTGGGAGGCCGAGGTGAGAGGATTGCTTGATCCCAGGAGTTCAAGACCAGCCTGAGCAATGTAGTGAGACCTCGTCTCTACCAAAAATTGAAAAATTAGTCGAGTGGTGTGGCACGCACCTGTAGACCCAGCTACTCGGAAGGCTGAAGTGGGAGGATTGCTTGAGCCTGGAAGGTTGAGGTTGCAGTGAGCTGAGATCAATCACACCACTGCCCTCCAGCCTGGGTAACAGAGTGAGACCCTGTCTCCAAAAAAAAAAAAAAAAACCCTAAAAGGTACTTTTTACATTGTCCGTAGAAGGTGATTACTTTACAACTGAGGCATTTTCATTTTTGAAAAATATGGAATATAAAAAACCTGTTGTAGAAGAAAATTGTTCACAATGAACAAAAATCTAAATCACTATGTTATGTTGAAGCCTTAAGTGGAGCTATTGTAAAGTATGCATTTTTATCCCAAAATGGAAATGGCACTGTAAAAATGGAGACAACTTTAATGTTATAAAAAGTGTGTAAAAATAGCATACATTTAGAGTTCTTCAAGAAAAGGTACCAAATAATAGAATAGTCAGTGGTAGGTTGTCTGTGTGGATTTGGAGGCTCATTAGTGTAGAGAGAACCAAATGGTGAGTCGTCCTCTCAGGCTGCTCTCCTTACCTTCAGAACATCAGCAAGACCCTGGTGAGGAAAGGAAGATGCACGTGGACAATCACCTTGGCTTTTTTTGGCCGTTCTCCCCGTAACCCCACCCATTTTCTTTACCCGTGAAAATAAGCCAATTACTAGGAAAGCAAACCCAATGTATCCAATTAGCAAATGAAGATACTTAGTAAAAATGAAGCCCCAAAATCTTGAAAGGGCAGAGTGAACAGGGAGGACTTTCAACTCCTTTTATCTTCATTAATACTTTTAATTCTGGTGATTTGAAGAGATGTTAATAGACACAATAGTACTCTGTTAATCTTGACTATATTAATACAAGATTAGGGAAGTTTTGGGGGGCTACAGCTATGTTTAAGAATCTGATGACAGCTGTGGACTGTGGACTAACACTTGTGTGCCCAGACCCAGGCAGTTTACTCATAGCGTCGGGCAATTCACAGACCCCACGGTAAGGATCCTGATTTGGAGGATCTACCACCATTCTGTTTGGCTCTTATAGTTTGGACGTTCCCTTCAGACTTGATGAGTTTTCACATTTGTTTCAACTCAGATTAAACAGCTCGCACTGTTTCATCATTTAAAATGCCATAAAACAAGGCTGGGTGCAGTGGCTCGTGCCTGTAACCCTAACACTTTGGGAAGCCAAGGTGGATCACCTGAGGTCAGGAATTGGAGACCAGCCTGGCCAACATGGTGAAACCGCGTCTCTACTAAAAATACAAAAGTTAGCTGGGCGTGGCGACACATGCCTGTAATCCCAGCTACCCAAGAGGCTGAGGCAGGAGAATCTCTGGTACCAGGAGGTGGAGGCTGCAGTGAGCTGAGATCACCTCTGCACTCCAACCTGGGGACAGAGCAACACTCCATCTCAAAAAAAAGTAAAAATAAAAATAAATAAACAAATAGCTCTAAAACAGCAGGATAAAGTTAATTCTGACTGTATTTATCAGGTACTTCACATAACTGTTGAACTATGGGTCTCAAATATACAGCTCCAAGAGGACTTTCAGCTTCACATTACCCTTCTAAGAACAATAAAAATGCCCCCTTAGATTTGGTAGGTCTTTCACTTCATATGCAGTCCTGATACAGTGAGAAACTGACTGAAGAGGTAGATTCAAGGACCTTGAACTTCTCCTCATATATCTAGTTCATTTTTTTTTGCTACTATCTAGTAGCAAAAACTAAAAAAAGTTTAGTTTAGGTTTAGTTTTTTAAAAACTAAAAAAAAAACAAAACAAAAAACCTGAACTGTCTAGTTCATTTTTTGGTTTGGGCTTTTTTGATACACTTTCCAGTTACTATAATCAGCTTTGAATCCTCTGTGATGCTTCTCGTGTTCTTTATCCCTAGTTGGAAAAATAACTCTTTGAAGATACCTTTTCATGTACATTCGGGAGACATCAGTAATTTGGGTGATATTTTCATCTTTACTGTCTAGATGAGTCATAGACTGTGTCTCTCTCCTGGTTTAAGTGGTGAATTCCTTCAGAAAGCCACTGACGGACTAACCCCTTGGCGACTGTCCTAATAACATGGAAGCTATCTGGCCTCCTTAGTGAGCCCAGGAGAAGAACCTTATTCTTCTACTTTGGAGTTCTTACTTTATTTTCAGCATTTGTGAAATCTCAAAATTAAGTTACCTGTTTTCCTGATTTTGAACTTTAGTTACTAGGCTATTCCATCTCTTCTCTTAGCACCTAAGAGGCATTACCCTCAGTTCAATTTATTCAGGTTTCAATTCCTTCAGCCCAGATGTTCCTTCTGTCATTATATTAGTTCCCTTGGAAGCTATCCAGGCTGCTGCTAATAGCTTGAGTGTGTCACAACCCACTGGCGCTTACCATTGTCTCTTCAGTAGCAGAACTCTTGCCCCATTGAGTGAGCATCTCCCAATCGAATCACAATGGATAGTTTTCAAAGCAACTACCCATTATGCATGTTTTTCTTAACTGGTACATTGAAGACACTATTTATTCAAAAAACCTTTTTTAAAAACTCAAGTATTGCACAAGCAAGCTCATATATAACCATTGTTGAATAGAACTATTACCCTCAATAAATAAGAAATGATGACACCTAGAAAAGAGAGAACAATAGGTAATGGGTCTGCTTTTCCCTCTAACCACAACCACGAAAGTATAATCCTCATTAAAGGGCTATAAAGTTGTCTGCTTTCTCGGTTCAGCACACTAATGTCTCCTTGCTTTTAGTGCTGTTTTAGTATGTTGACCCCCTGTTCCCTGCAGCTGGGAGTTTATTAGTCTTTGTGGCCTTTGGGAATGAATATTCATAATGAGATAGCAGTGATGTTTCAGAGCCTTTTTAAGGCCCCAAGAGAATTACTCTCAGCAACTCAGAAAACTGAGAAAAAGGCAAATCATGCCAGCATCCCATATTGAATTATGGAATGCGAGGCTGTATTGCAAAGGACCTGGTGAGGAAACTGAAGCCTAGGGCTACCCAGTTATGAATAGCACAGCCAGGCCAGAATCCAGGTCTTTCAACTCGCAGTCCAGATTCTTTCTGTGACATCATAGTATCTCCATAAGAATTCGCCTTTTCCATTCCTGAGGTTCTAACCCATGAAAAAAACAAAACACCAAGTATCTAAAATTAGAATTTGACCATGATGGTAGAACTTATGTGACAAAGTTATTCAAGGAGGGTAGAGAAATAGAAAAGCATCTCTATCAACCGTGTAGTTTCTTAGAAGTAAACTCCAGTTATATTTGGGGGTATTAATTTCACCAACTATATCACATATTTTTCTTTTTAAAAATTATCATTATTCACGTTTTTAAAACATCCTTAAGCTTATTCAGAGAGTCTATGAAACACCTGTTAAATCATATTTACCCTTCTTAGAACAATAAAAAATGATCACTATGGTAGATACCGTCGAGAATAAGGAAGACGTATGATGATGCTTCCTTTTACTTCTTCTTTCGTAATTGTATTATGAACATCCTATGAAGTTAAGGTAACTTCATTAAAATTCTTATGATTAAGTCTTAATTTACTATAGACATTTAAGCCTTAAAAGTTTTCAGTTAAATTCTACTTAACTTTCTCTATAGGCAACTTCTTTTAGTCAGTGTGGTACTTCTTTAAATTCTTAATAAGCTCAGATCTGATGAAATAACTGTTTTTCTTTCCCAACGTGACATCATTTGGATCCCAGACTGAGGCTGCCTTTTTCCTTGAGTGAATACCAATCAGATATACGGGTTGTGGGGGGAAGACTCTGGTGGAAATAGGGCCAGAGGACCACTCCTCCTGATCAAGGCTGCTCAGAAAGGTTCCTCAGTTCAGATGAACTGGATAGCTTTGCCTATTACAGGCATGGCATTGATGTAATAGTGGATTAACAAGATTATTTTGGCGGGGTGCGGCGGTGGCTCACCCCTGTAATCCCAGCACTTTGGGAGGCCGAGGTGGGCGGATCACAAGATGAAGAGATGGAGACCATCCTGGCCAACATGGTGAAATGCCGTCTCTACAAAAAATATAAAAATTAGCTGGGCATGGTGGCACGCACCTGTAGTCCCAGCTACTCTGGAGGCTGAGGCAGGAGAATCGCTTGAACCTGGGAGGCAGAGGTTGCAGTGAGCTGAGATCGTGCCACTGCATTCCATCCTGGTGACAGAGCGAGACTCCATTTCAAAATAAAAAAGATTATTCGTAGTAATCTATGTCTTTGGGTTTATTTGGAAGACACCTGACTTCATCGAAGGCTCCTTCCCCAGTTACGTGCCTGGGAAACTAATTATTCAGTCGGAGGGTAATGAAAGACCCTGCCATCTGTCTGCCGACTTAATGGAGTGTCAGCATATCCCAAATAGGAAGTAATTGGATTGACAGACCCAAAGTCGGTTATTAGACTGTTATTATCTGATTGGAAAAAAGCAGCCAGAGAAGCATACAACTGTAGCAAAAACTAATCTGATGATGTCTGTTGTTCTGGGAATGCAGAATCCACCACACAGAATGCATGGGCTTTGAAACCCCTGACCAGCTTAGGAACGTTTGGAGTTCCTTCTCTCAGAATTCATCTCTGTATTCTTATTACAAATCATTATAATGCAATCGAATAAAACACAGTTTGCGTAAAGATGGGGCCCATTTATAAAACTGTCACCACAGCCACTCTATTGATAGAGCCATTTTAAAGATTTATTGTGAGCATATGTTACTTTTTACAGGGGGCCAGATTGAGAGCCGCAGGATTTGAACATGGAAGAATGTGCTACTGGTGATAATTCAAAAAAAATTAAAGCTATTCTGCCCAAGTAATATCATTAGACTGGTACTCTTCTCTTTTCAGGTGTGATTATCAAAGATCAATCTTAATGAAGCATTAAGGACAGGTGACAAGGTCTAGAGCAGTGCTACATAACCACTTTTTTAAGTTCACAGATTCTAGTTTTACTTCCTGGGACCGCTAGAGGTCAGGGAACACAATGGATGGGCTAAATATAAGGGTTTGGAAGCAGAACTGGGTTATGAGCTTTATTCTCCTTTGAAAAACTGTGGTTGCATGTGTCTGGTGGGGAAGAAGTAGTAAAGACATCATCTCTATTCATTCACTATTGATTCAGTGAGAGTCACAGCCCTGCTCTATAGGATTCCTAGAATCTATGCAAAGAGCTAGACAGTTTCTGCAAAGAGCTAGACAGTTTCACAAGCTTACATTTATTCAGCAAGTATCTAAGTAGCACTTGCAGTGTGCTAGGCACTTTCCTAGGTTCTAGATATGCAGCTATGAATCCATCTAAGACCCTGCCCTCATGGGGCCTGCTTTCCAGTAAGGAAAATGAAAAGTAAATGAAGTCAGTGCATGTGGTATCATATTATAAGTGCTGTAAAGAAAAAAAAAAGGCAGTGAAGGGAGATGGAGAATGATCTTAAGAAGGTGATGTATGTCTTGGCACCCTACTGAAGTCAGCAAGTGAGTTGTGTAACTGTCTGGAGGAAGGGCAGCCCAGGCAGAGGGACCAGGACTTTCAGAGGCCCAAGCAAATTAAAAGTATTTTTGTCAGTCCTACCACCAAGAAACCAGCTGCTTCCACATTCCTTTGCCTGATAATATTAGAGTTAGTCCTCAACATTTCTTATTTGTAAGTTAGGGAATACAGAAAATATGCATGAGAAGGTACTGTAATCTATATATAATATATAAACGTAGGATATTGTTAGTAAGCTCCAAATAAGCTTTAGAGATCTCCATCATTATAATCTGAGTCATTAAAAGCTTTGAGGGAATTCCCACTTAAAGAGACCAACTCTGTGGTGATATCACTTTTATCACACAAACCTTTTAGCAGTAATTTTCTTGGCATATTTACAAATAAATAAACAAAGGAATTACTTGTTAGTAATATTACCTGCCATATAATGAGTACTACCATATATCAGACACTGTTTATAGACACTAGGTGAATTTAAGGTACAACTGCAATACATACATCACTGCCAATCTTATGATAACCCTGCAAGACAGGTATTATTTCCTCATTTTACAGATTAGGAGCCTGAGTGGTCAGAAAAGTGCCACAGTTAAATATCTGGGAGAGCCGAAATTCCAACCCAGGCCTGTCTGACCTCAAACCCTGTGGCCTCTCCTGTATATTATGTTGCTCAAACGATCATACCATTGAGTTCTTAATATGAGTGGCACACTGTGTTAGGAACCATGAGAAAGACAGAAAAAAAATAAAAGCACAAACCCTGTACTCAGAGACATGAAAATATAGTTGGGGAGAGGTAATTTTAAGAGAAATAACAGAGGGCAGTGAAAGAAGAGTTATAAACACATCATTGCATTCCTTGGACTGTGAAAGCTAGGGAACAGAAAGAGATTAGTGTAGACTACAGAAAATAAGCCTTAAGCTGTAATTTTGAGAGACAGGTAAAATTCAGGTGATCTCTGTCATAGAGTTCCAATCATATATGGATGTTAGAATCTACCTCTGTACCTAGGATGAAAATCAGATATCATCATGATTACCTGTGAAAATTGCTTAGCAAGAGATGAACTACTGTCTCTCAATATGGTAAATATAACCCAGCTACATTTTCCTCCAATTTTATACCCCTTTGGTTAAACTCCAAAAGAAGTATTCCCCCTGTGAATAATTATGTCACATAAAAAATACACATTTTAAGTACTAGATCACACAGTCACACTCAGGGTGACTGGAGTCTAACACCATGAAAGACATCCAGGAGCTGAGTCTGATTGAGGGACCTGGATTGGTGCCTCCCTGACCTGCTTACTGTGGGACACATTCTCATCGAGTGGAATGGCAGGCCAAATACCTTGTTGTATTTGCATTGCCCCTGTCCCTCTCAGCCCATGCGCCACTGATTTCATGTATATTAAATATGGGTATTCTTAAACCTCACTGAAGTGGAGTATGTTCTAAACAAGTAGAAAAACATAAGCGAAAGAACCGGGGCAGAAATAATTTTGGATTCTTCTGAAATCATCAAATGGCCTTTATGCAGAGATACGGGAAAGTAACGCAGCCTGATCCTAAGAGGGCCATGAAAACCAGAGAGAAAATTAGAGATTCATGAGATGGAAGTAAAAACCATTGAAATGTTTAGAGAAATGAAATATACCATGAAAACTTGATGCAAATTAGTCTAGTGGTGAAATGTAGGGCAGGTAGTGAAGTAGGAATGGAAAAGACGAGACCAGAGACGCTTACAATCTAGAAGAAGGTATGGACTAGAGTTAGATCATTTCTAGAGATGGGACTTGTTTGGAGGTTACTTTTCACCTTAATCTCATTAATGTGATTTAAAGGAAATAATGCACACTCAAAGGAGCAGGTTAAATATCAAGAACTTAGTGAGTCAGGTAGCTGTCGCTTTTTAGAATGTACTTTTTTCATCCATCCATCCATCCATCCATCCATCCATCCATCCATTCATCCATTCATCTACCCATCCATCCACCCATCATATTTTCTTTCCTCCCTCTCTACATTTATACTTACAGTCAAACATATCACTTCCCCAGATGAGAGTCTCAGCTTAGCACTCTAAAATGCTGGTGGCATTAAATTAGGTAATGAATGTGAAAATGACTAAAAAATTCTGAAAACAAATTTGAAATGTTATTATCCAGTGTCATCCTTTTGGAGTCTCGTAAAGTCACATTTAAAGTAGGTAGATTTATGTATTACTTGTACTTTTGGAAATAAATATATCCTTCAATCATTCTAATAGTTTTTAACTATTCTGATTCCTTCTGAAAAGTAAAAGTTTTCCAGTTTTGTTTTAATAACATTCCTTTTATTGTCCTCATAAAGCAGTATTAAGTAATCGTCACATTATTAAGTAGTATTTCTGCACTGTCCTCTGATGATAGATTTTCTTTCTTTTGTTTCAAAAGTTGAAGCAATCTTAGGAACAATAGTCAAAAATAATTCATTTAGGGAAACATTTCACAAAGATCCCCTGGTCATTGCTTTCAAAGTTTAGATGACCCAAGTAATGGACAGTGTTGACGTCTAGTCATAACTTCAGTGTGGGTAGGCAGGCATCTTCTGTTCTCTAATAACGATATTACAGAGTGTCAAGCATACATAAATTCTCAAATCTGAGCATGAGATACAATTTTTTTAAAGATAATCTCATGCTTCTGTACCATTCCAATGTTTTAACTTACATAAATTATCTTGGGGAATACAATGGCTCAAGCTTGCGGTTGAAGTTGATCAAGTCCTTCTTTTGATGAGTGAGTAAGCGAATAAAGGGATACCCATGTCTGCTCAGAACCATCTTTGATCCGACCTTATGAATAGCACAGATATGTCCTCTATAATGACCTAAAGAAATAAGAAAAAAATTGTTAGTATCTCATTCTGTCACCTCCACTGAGATGCCTATAGCAAGATAATGAATTATATATTATCAGGAAACGATCCATGTAGTGCAAGGGTAGGCAAAACATCTACCACCCTCAACTTTTAATTCATTTTCTCTCACTAATGGTCTCTTTTTATTCAGCATGCTATTGAGGATTTTCCTGAAACCATGACAGAAGGAATGAACTCTACCTTCAATTATTTATGGTTTAAATGAATGCAAATAAGACTTTCTGGCTTGCTGTGCTGATACTCATTAATAAATATTTCACTGGGTATTAGGAAGATTCAGATTGACTAAATGAGGCTCTTCTTCAATATAAACAAAAGCCCTTATGTTTTCCGCTACTGTGCAGGCCTGATTCTCATGTCTGGCCTTCATTAAGGCAGATGAATGTTAGATGGGTGCATCAACACAGGGATGGATCCTGTGGGAACCTGAGTCGGCGGGGGGCTCTGCAGTGAAATAATCCTCTAGTTAAACCAAATTTAATCTCATTAGCAGGGTAATTGTGCTGTTAGGGGAAATGGCCAACCAGGTTACAGAGAAACCCACATAGTCTAATTCTTCTTTGACTTCTGTCATTGGAGAACTCAGAGGCAAAAGATGCAGATTTTGTGCTCAGCCTACTATTGTGGTTAAGTCTTAGAAAAATCTCAGATCTTTCACAGTTGCCAGAACCTGTGTATAGCATTGATCATGTCCTACCCATTTTGGGATCCTTTCCTATATGAAATAACACACCAATAGTAAAAGTTCCTGTCATGTTGCTCCTTTTTATATACGCATTTTGCCCACCCACTTTTCCAACAAGGTTATACACATCAGACTTTGCTAGTGTTTTAAAACTGTTCAGGATATAGTTGTGCATCAGAAAGTTCTAAAACTACCAAAATATCTAAAACTTAGTTGTGAAAAATGAGCCTTTCCGTATTTCTGCTCCTTGGGAAATTTTCTAGAATCTTTGAGCCTGTGGGCCATGTATTTTACATTCCTCTGGATTTACAGGCATTATGGGCTTTGCCATTTTTAGGAAGTGGTATAGAAGAAAGAATGGTGGACTAATTAGGAACCAGATCTGGCTTCAAGATACAGTCTGAAAGCTTGATAGCAGTGTGACCTTCAGTAAATTACTTATCTTGTCTGAACTATAATTTCCTCATATGTAAAATTGAAATAATTATCACTGTCAAAACAGCCCCCAAAGCAGAATGAGGCTCAAATATGTGAAAGTCTATTGTAAGCACTAACATGCACTATAGATATGAGCAATAATCATGCATCCACTTGACTTACATGACTTGGCATTCCTAGCTTCTAGGGCCCAGCTTACATATGGTCAGTAAATGTTAGTTGAATTAATACTTAGATATTTGGTAGGCTTACTGTCATGTGTCAGGTTGTTGCTGGGATCTTACATGAATAACTATTGCTGAGAATTTGTCAAAACCAAACAGTAAAATGGATGCTGCTCCATATTTTTTAAAAAGAGCAAATAGGCCAGGCGCGGTGGCTCACACCTGTAATTTCAGCACTTTGGGAGGCCGAGACAGACAGATCACCTGAGGTCAGGAATCTGAGACCAGCCTGCCCAACATGATGAAAGCCCATTTCTACTAAAAATACAAAAAAAAATTAGCCGGATGCAGTGGCTGGCACTTGTAATCCCAGCTACTCGGGAGGCTGAGGCAGGAGAATTGCTTGGACCCGGCAGGTGGAGGTTGCAGTGAGCCAAGATCAGGCCACTGCACTCCAGCCTGGGCGACAAGAGCAAAACTCCATCTCAACAAAAAAAAAAAAGAGAGAGAGAGAGAGAGAAAATACAGTGAATACCTCCTGTCCAAGAAGGGCTTATTATATTGCTTCCAAAACAAGATATGCATGTCGAAATGACAACAACAAAAAAACACTTCTAAAGACATGAATAAGTGTGAATGCATTGAAGCAATGAACTGAATACATAAATGGTAAATGCAAAACTAACTTTTGTGCTTGTGGCTATCATGCCTGCTGCCATAATTTTTTATTGTCAGCCTTATAGCAATGAACAATTTTATGAATACTATCATATTTAAAATCAACTGTGTTAGAACTCGCTGCCAATATGATGGCTAGAAATTTTTTCCCAAGTTTTATCTGAGCCAAAGTAGTTTTCTGAAATAATTTTTTCCATTAAGATGTATTTTGTGTTTGTGTTACGATAAAGCATATATTTCTTGTATTTTTCCATTACTTTGAAAACAGGAAACATTTCTCAGATGAAACCAGGGCTTATACTGGAGTTTTGTTGTTTTATTTTTTTAAATGTACAAGCTATTTCTACAGGCTTTTTCTGTCTCTTGCATATTCTGCTGAGTATAACACACTGGGCAGAGTCACCTGATTGCAGACATTGACTCTTGCTTGGACAGCTGTTTTATCTTCTGTGAGTTTTAGGAATTTGTCATCAACATAATCCAAAAGAATATCAGTTCTGCAGGAACTGATAATATTGTAATCAAAATTCTTCTACAGAGTCTAGTTTTTCTTAGAAAATGATGCATATTCTATCATTTTAATGCCTATATACAATTGATAGATATTCACTTGCAAGTAATCAGTTAGACAGGAAGATACCTTTTCTTTATTATCCTGTATAGAGATGTAATAATCTATACTTTTCTATATCTCAGATTTGTAAGCAGAATTTTTAACTCTGATTTAGCCTTACAGGGGATATGAAAACATAAATAAAATAGAAAGGTGGAAATACTAAAGTATTTAATTCCTACGTAATAAGTGGACCTATTTATGAAATTAACTATAAAGAATTTAACACTGGTGCCTCTTGAAGGAACAAAGAACTGTAAGAATGGAATGCTGGCTGAGATGGCTTAAAATATTTAGCTTGGTTTACTGTTAGTTCACTTTTGATGTAAATTTGATGTTACTCCAGTCCATTTTGTTATGTTGAAATCCTGATAGTGTGACGTTTCCATAGATGACCCAAAGTGAGACTCTAAAAGGCAATAATCTCTTCTAAGTAGGAAAGGGCTCTGGAGGAGGTAAATTTGAGAAGAACTTTGAACCACCGTAGAAAAATAACTTTGTGAATACTGTTGCAAGATAATTGTAGATATTTTTCAGGCAAAGTGTAGATGTGGAAACAGAGAAAGAAACCAACAGTGATATGAGAAGATGATCCTGGCTTACCTGAATTAATGATCAAGTGTGTGAATACAGGAAAACAAAAATAGAAAAGTTTAAGGGACAAGACTCGTAATTGTTATTGCCTGTCTGTGACTCATATCATTAGTGACTACTTTTTTCTTAGGGCGCTGTGCATTCAGAACACTTTGTCAGTTAATCAAGTGATAGTAAATGTAAGAGTGAGATAAGAAATAATAATAAACTAAGTTCAGCAATAAGGGTGGTTGCCAAATAGGCTCATTAGAGATCATTCAGACTAAGTTTTCCAAAGCTTTCATTTATTAAATGTAGTGCAATCCATCCTATTGGAAAAGAGTGGAAGAACCATGGAGCCAGTTTGTTTCTTCCAGACAGTATATAATTTTATCCTAGTAGGTACACAAGTCAGTCACGTTTTCAACATATGAAATACCCAGACTTTGACTTCTGTTATTGATACCTGAGTAATGTTCAGTTTAGGCCAGCTTCACTAAATTTCACGTTTGAGAAAAGGACTAGGTTTTAATTTGCTGATAGTTTGCCTTAAAAATGCCTCATATTGATATGTTTAGCATAGTACATGCATCATTTAACTTCACAACTTTCTTTTTTTCTTTCACCATCTCTATTCTTTATCTTGCTTAGCCAGCCATATTTCTTTCCTAAAACATAGCTTTAAAATAATCTGTATATTGTATCCCCTTCAAGAAGGACTTGCCTTTAAAGACAAGCCTAAACAAGCTGTAAAAATAACAATATTATTTATTAAAACATTAATTATGTCCACTGTACTTGATATAGTGTTAAGTGTTTCAGGTATGACTCAAAAGATGTACAAAACACAGTTGCTGCTCAGAAGGAACTTAATTCTAAAAGAGAAAAACAGGTAGAAAAAAAGACTAATGCTATGAAGTAAAATAGTTCAAATACATGAAACAGTTTTACAGGCATCAGGGAAAACTTTGTGAGTGACTTAGTTTTGAAGTGGTCCTTGAAGAAAGGCTATTGTGAAAATGATACATTTTCGAAACTCCTCTTTAGCTGATTTGCTACAATTTAGAAAATGCAAGGGAACACTAGAAGTAGACCACAGGATCATTATAAGAAAAGGCATGAACTTAAAAAAATACACAGAGTACATGGGACTCAAAGTTTGCTAATGAGTAGAAGTAGAAATAATGTTAGACTTACTTCTTGAGTTCCTACTGGATGCCAAACATTGTCTACAATGAAAAAGCCATGTTCCCTCTTTTCAAGATGTTTAAAAACTAGTAGGGAAGACAGATACCTCCATAGCAGCAGAATTCTGTGGACTTAGGGTGGTGTGGTGACATAGTCAAAGGGCGTTCAACATACACTTAAGGGAGAAGGGCCTCTAGAGGAAGTGACATCTAAGCTGGTGGCTACCGGACAAGTGACAGTCAGGACAGATATATGGTGACACTGTTCTAGATAAACGAACCAGCATGTACAGAGACCATGCTGGAGGCAAGAGAGAGCAAAGCATGTTTTATGAAACTGCGAGGAGTTCTAGATTCTTTGCTTTAGTGAGATTAACCAAATAGTCATATATTACATACGTTGAAGGCACTCAGGCAAACATTAAAACAACTTGAACACTATTCATATCATATGCTAAGTGGGTGATAGCTCCTGGGGGATAATTCTTTCACTGTGGGTGCCTTAGGCCTAGAACACTAACATAGTGCCTACCTTTCAGCATAAGGAGTAATAAATAAGTGAAGGGGTAAACAAGTAGATAAATGTATGAACTTAAGATTTAATATAAAGAGAATGTCTATACATCTAGAAGCTTCTTGCATGAGTAGCAAGGCTGAAGAAAAAGTGAAAGATGATTTTTAAGCTTGAGCTTAGGTAACTGGAATGATGATGACACAAAAATAGAGAACACAGGAGGAGAGAATGGAAATGATAATGGGAGTGCAGCAGCGAAGAGCTCCATGTTGGACATAGTTTGAGTTATCAGGAGGACATCACTTGAAAGTATCTATCAAGTGATTGGGAACACAGGTCAGGAGCAAGAAGTCAGGGCTAGAGATAATATTTGTTGTATTTTAAGAGAAATAATTCGGTCTTTGATATATTCAAATGCTTATGTTTAGTAATATTATGGTTCTCTCCATCCACACAAGGTCCCAGTACCTCAACACACACTTTAGGGTTTTCAACATGGACTTAAGTCTATTGATTGTCATCCCCTTACCTGCCCACCTCTGGAGTTCTAACCCTACGGGTGAACCTTTGAGATGCAGTGATGTTAAAGAAGTATGTTGGATAGGGGGCGGAGCAAGATGGCCGAATAGGAACAGCTCCAGTCTCCAACTTCCAGCGCAAGCGACACAGAAGACCGGTGATTTCTGCATTTTCAACTGAGGTACTGGGTTCATCTCACTGGGGAGTGCCGGACGATCGGTGCTGGTCAGCTGCTGCAGCCCGACCAGCGAGAGCTGAAGCAGGGCAAGGCATTGCCTCACCTGGGAAGCGCAAGGGGGAAGGGAATCCCTTTTCCTAGCCAGGGGAACTGAGACACACAACACCTGGAAAATCGGGTAACTCCCACCCCAATACTGCGCTTTAAGCAAACAGGCACACCAGGAGATCATCTCCCACACCTGGCCGGGAGGGTCCCACACCCACGGAGCCTCCCTCATTGCTAGCACAGCAGTCTGTGATCTACCCGCAAGGCAGCAGCTAGGCTGGGGGAGGGGCGCCCGCCATTGCTGAGGCTTAAGTAGGTAAACAAAGCTGCTGGGAAGCTCGAACTGGGTGGAGCTCACAGCAGCTCAAGGAAACCTGCCTGTCTCTGTAGACTCCACCTTTGGGGTCAGGGCACAGTAAACAATAACAAACCCAGCAGAAACCTCTGCAGACGCAAATGACTCTGTCTGACAGCTTTGAAGAGAGCAGTGGATCTCCCAACACGGAGGTTGAGATCTGAGAAGGGACAGACTCCCTGCTCAAGTGGGTCCCTGACCCCTGAGTAGCCTAACTGGGAGACATCCCCCACTAGGGGCAGTCTGACACCCCATACCTCACAGGGTGGAGTACACCCCTGAGAGGAAGCTTCCAAAGCAAGAATCAGACAGGTACACTCGCTGTTCAGAAATATTCTATCTTCTGCAGCCTCTGCTGCTGATACCCAGGCAAACAGGGTCTGGAGTGGACCTCAAGCAATCTCCAACAGACCTACAGCTGAGGGTCCTGACTGTTAGAAGGAAAACTATCAAACAGGAAGGAAACCTACACCAAAACCCCATCAGTACATCACCATCATCAAAGACCAGAGGCAGATAAAACCACAAAGATGGGGAAAAAGCAGGGCAGAAAAGCTGGAAATTCAAAAAATAAGAGCGCATCTCCCCTGGCAAAGGAGCGCAGCTCATCGCCAGCAACAGATCAAAGCTGGACGGAGAATGACTTTGACGAGATGAGAGAAGAAGGTTTCAGTCCATCAAATTTCTCAGAGCTAAAGGAGGAATTACGTACCCAGCACAAAGAAACTAAAAATCTTGAAAAAAAAAGTGGAAGAATTGATGGCTAGAGTAATTAATGCAGAGAAGGTCATAAACGAAATGAAAGAGATGAAAACCATGACACGAGAAATACGTGACAAATGCACAAGCTTCAGTAACTGACTCGATCAACTGGAAGAAAGAGTATCAGCGATTAAGGATCAAATGAATGAAATGAAGCGAGAAGAGAAACCAAAAGAAAAAAGAAGAAAAAGAAATGAACAAAGCCTGCAAGAAGTATGGGATTATGTAAAAAGACCAAATCTACATCTGATTGGGGTGCCTGAAAGTGAGGGGGAAAATGGAACCAAGTTGGAAAACACTCTTCAGGATATCATCCAGGAGAACTTCCCCAACCTAGTAGGGCAGGCCAACATTCAAATCCAGGAAATACAGAGAACGCCACAAAGATACTCCTCGAGAAGAGCAACTCCAAGACACATAATTGCCAGATTCACCAAAGTTGAAATGAAGGAAAAAATCTTAAGGGCAGCCAGAGAGAAAGGTCGGGTTACCCACAAAGGGAAGCCCATCAGACTCACAGCAGATCTCTCGGCAGAAACTCTACAAGCCAGAAGAGAGTGGGGGCCAATATTCAACATTCTTAAAGAAAAGAATTTTAAACCCAGAATTTCATATCCAGCCAAACTAAGTTTCATAAGTGAAGGAGAAATAAAATCCTTTACAGATAAGCAAATGCTTAGAGATTTTGTCACCACTAGGCCTGCCTTACAAGAGACCCTGAAGGAAGCACTAAACATGGAAAGGAACAACCGGTACCAGCCACTGCAAAAACATGCCAAAATGTAAAGACCATCGAGGCTAGGAAGAAACTGCATCAACTAACGAGCAAAATAACCAGTTAATATCATAATGGCAGGATCAAGTTCACACATAACAATCTTAACCTTAAATGTAAATGGACTAAATGCTCCAATTAAAAGACACAGACTGGCAAACTGGATAAAGAGTCAAGACCCATCAGTCTGCTGTATTCAGGAGACCCATCTCACATGCAGAGACATACATAGGCTCAAAATAAAGGGGTGGAGGAAGATTTACCAAGCAAATGGAGACCAAAAAAAAGCAGGCGTTGCAATACTAGTCTCTGATAAAACAGACTTTAAACCATCAAAGATCAAAAGAGACAAAGAAGGCCATTACATAATGGTAAAGGGATCAATTCAACAGGAAGAGCTAACTATCCTAAATATATATGCACCCAATACAGGAGCACCCAAATTCATAAAGCAAGTCCTTAGAGACTTACAAAGAGACTTAGACTCCCATACAATAATAATGGGAGACTTCAACACTCCACTGTCAACATTAGACAGATCAACGAGACAGAAAGTTAACAAGGATATCCAGGAATTGAACTCATCTCTGCAGCAAGCAGACCTAATAGACATCTATAGAACTCTCCACCCCAAATCAACAGAATATACATTCTTCTCAGCACCACATCGTACTTACTCCAAAATTGACCACGTAATTGGAAGTAAAGCACTCCTCAGCAAATGTACAAGAACAGAAATTATAACAAACTGTCTTTCAGACCACAGTGCAATCAAACTAGAACTCACGACTAAGAAACCCAATCAAAACCGCTCAACTACATGGAAACTGAACAACCTGCTCCTGAATGACTACTGGGTACATAACGAAATGAAGGCAGAAATAAAGATGTTCTTTGAAACCAATGAGAACAAAGATACAACATACCAGAATCTCTGGGACACATTTAAAGCAGTGTGCAGAGGGAAATTTATAGCACTAAATGCCCACAAGAGAAAGCAGGAAAGATCTAAACTTGACACTCTAACATCGCAATTAAAAGAACTAGAGGAGCAAGAGCAAACACATTCGAAAGCTAGCAGAAGGCAAGAAATAACTAAGATCAGAGCAGAGCTGAAGGAGATAGAGACACAAAAAACCCTCCAAACAATCAATGAATCCAGGAGTTGGTTTTTTGAAAAGATCAACAAAATTGACAGACCACTAGCAAGACTAATAAAGAAGAAAAGAGAGAAGAATCAAATAGACGCAATTAAAAATGATAAAGGGGATATCACCACCGACCACACAGAAATACAAACTACCATCAGAGAATACTATAAACACCTCTATGCAAATAAACTGGAAAATCTAGAAGAAATGGATAATTTCCTGGACAATTACACTCTTCCAAGACTAAACCAGGAAGAAGTTGAATCCCTGAATAGACCAATAGCAGGCTCTGAAATTGAGGCAATAATTAATAGCCTACCAACCAAAAAAAGTCCAGGACCAGATGGATTCACAGCTGAATTCTACCAGAGGTACAAGGAGGAGTTGGTACCATTCCTTCTGAAACTATTCCAATCAATAGAAAAAGAGGGAATCCTCCCTAACTCATTTTATGAGGCCAACATCATCCTGATACCAAAGCCTGGCAGAGA